>NC_072450.1:4525235-4825235 GCF_027596085.1 Anoplopoma fimbria | reverse complement strand
GGTTAGCACTGTTACCTCTGTCAGCACTGTTGCCTCTATCAGCACTGTTACCTCTATCAGCACTGTTACCTCTGTCAGCACTGTTACCTCTGTCAGCACTGTTACCTCTATCAGCACTGTTACCTCTGTCAGCACTGTTACCTCTGTCAGCACTGTTGCCTTGTTTGCACTGTTAAAACTGTTGGCGCCGTTAGCTTGTAGCTGTCTCTGTGTTGAGAGCCGTGTAGAGGCAATAAAAATGCTCTAAATTCTGTATGGGGCACCTTGAATACATCGACTAACACAGGCGCAATAATGTTTGGAAACCAACAAATGAACAGCCCGGTGATACAGAATTCGTTTTTGTTTCGCTTCTTTTTCATTGCCCATAAGTTATTTATTGCTGTCAGGATTTTTGCATGTCTTTTGCATGTGATTATATCAATTAATAGACTGGGGCTTTGTGTAAATACAGTACGTCTGTAATATAGTATGTAAATTAGGCTGACAGTGTTAAAGAGTCAATGTTCTTCGTTTAATTATGTAACTTTAAAAGTGATGAAAACACATCATAAACAAAAGCTATGCACACTTACTACAGATTATTCTTAATCGTTTTAATTAAACGTCATGATGCATAGCAGTTTAGTGGAGGCGTATTGCTTAAATCTCTATGTTGTGTTTGTATTTTTATTCTTATGTTTGTTTTCAAGTTGATCTCTGCAAACCAAATTTGATGTACTGGTTGCCATGGAAATAAAGAGTCTTGGATCTTGGAGGGAGCGTGTACAATCCAGCAGGAACAGGCTGTGTCTTGACAGCAGTGTACCACTGGCAGGGTTAGCAAAGCACACACAAAGAGCTCGATATAGATTTAGAAACTGAAAGCCTGTGCTTCTGCTTCACTGCCGTGCGAAATTTGCACAGGAGATGTTGTGTTCTCTGCTCGTCTGAGGCAAACAAAGAGGAGGATGTATCTCAGAGCAACTAATGGAACACATCCTGGACATGAGTGTAAACAATACTGTACTCTAAGGTACAAAATAACCTACAAAACACAAGAAACATCTAATGGTTTGACATTAAAGCCTAGCAATGGACCAAAATAACTGTGTACAATGTTAAAGATGTCACTTACATTGACAAATAAGAACTTTATTTAATCCCTTAACATCCTGTTTCTCTTTTTATTTTCACCACACAAGCTTTTAGGTTATTAAAATCCTCTTATCCAGACAACATCATTTTTTATTCCAGCTTTTCAATGACGATAACCAAACTCGTGACTCCATGATTTTATGGCTGCGTGAGTCAATCCTTCAGATGGGAATATTCTATATATGTTCTTAAACATTTTGTACAGTTTTTACATTTGGTAGTTGGAAACTTACTTTTTTTTTTAAATAACTATTTTAAATCCAAGGGCAGAGGTTTAAGTGAAGCCATTTCATTTATATAGCACATTTCATTACAATAAAAAAGAAAACATCAACACGTTAAAAAGTAAAACACATACAGTGTAATCATCCATAAGGAAAGTAGAAGGTTAACGTAAGCGGTTAAACCTTAACCTTTAAGCCTCTTTTGGCTCATTGATTTTGTCTTCAGGCCTGAAACTTCACTCTTATCAAACTCATTATCTGACACTGAGTTTTAGCAAAAAAAAGGTCAGATAAACCCATCGTACACTACCTTCCTGGCACCACCTGGCAGACCAAACGGTGAACATATGGAGCACTTTGTGGCAGTCAAATGTTGACTCTTGAACAGCTGAAAAACGAGTAAATATTGGAGAAACCTTCATAACGAAGCCGGAGACAAAACTCCAAATGAATGCTAATGTTGCTCTGTATTTGTTTGACATTTAATACTGGATTTTGTGCTTACAAGTTCAACTTAACATCTTTATAATAATAATATGTAAGATATTGTGATTGCTTGTTATAATACCCAAGTCATTTATATATACATATATAATATATTGTGGAAGGGCGACCAACATTAACTAATGCAAGAAACTATCATAGCAAAAATGTAATTTCTTTTTACTTCTTCTCAAAACTATTAATTATTCATTTTATTTTGATGTGAGTTTAAGACGACACCTTAATAGTAAATTCTTATATATATATATATATATATATTTAAATCTAATAATCATCCAATGTGTCAACATTATATATATATAATATATTGTAATTAAGCTTTTAGTGCCAATTGTTTGAATTGTTTTTGTAAAAATCTTTCCTCGCTGTACGCTTGGCTTAACTGCTGAGAAATAAATGACCTGATAAATAAACACATAATTAAAGAGTATTAAAGAGTTCAGTACGGTTGCTGCAGAAGCTCTCACAAAGCTCTCCCACTGTTAATAAAAGCCAAATAAAGAACATGTTTTTCAAGTTCAAATGGCAATTAGCAGGACTAATTTTAGTCTTATTTTGAGTGTTTTTGTTCAAACTGGCTCACGGTCCTGAGGGTTTGACACAAATAATTCATGAGTATTCATGAGCGATTAATGCAGTCGTTCTGAACATCTTCTCAGTGCCATAAAAGTGTTAAAAATACAAATCTTAGGTAAAATGCCACCAGAACGTGTCCCTTATCATGCTGATTGTTGTATTTGTATTGATTTATTGACCCGGCTACATGTAGAGTATTGACATTGGAGGTGATGAATGAGTTCATACGTGTGTTTGTATAATGGTGTTACAAGGGTGTACGACTGGTTGACTGAAGACATTTGGTTGCAGAGCCTGTCATTCAAAATAATGTATATATATTTATATATGGTATGTAATACATATTGTATTTTATATGGTAAACTGTGTAAAATGTATTCAATAACACCATATATTGTATGAAATAATCGGGAAGCTGGTATTTTTATTTTATTTAGCAACTACGCTGTAAACTTGATTGGGTTTACTATCGTTATATGATCGTTTTCTACATATTTTTTAAAAATGTATGGGTATGCCTTGAGACCTTTACACACAGAGGGGGGCGGGCAAATTAATAAACTACAAAAATGCAAAATACTCATTTGCGAATATTATACTTCTAGGGCTTTTATTGTGAAAGAGAAAAAGGTGGAGAAAAGGTGGATCTGCTCGGTGCTTTAGGCGTAAGTCAACTTGTTCTTCACAATCTGATCTGTTGATGCCTTTATTGAGGGTGTGAAAGCTACGAAAAATTCATCCATGTAACCTTCATGCGTATAAAATTCCCGTGTGTAAAGGCTTTAAAAGCTGCACTAATCAATATTTTCACCATATATTAATTACTTTTAATGAATTATGTAATATAATTACTACTGCTTCATGTAAGAATTTAAATATTTTGAAAAAGAGTTTGTGATTTGGGTAAAAATAAAAGATATTGAGGTAAATATCACTCTTCCAGCAACAACTTTCTTAAAAAAGTAGGTGAATAACACTCCTTAAGCTTCTCTACCAGCCTTTAGTTTTTACCACCTTAATTACTTAAAAATAGCCTTGTTCATCAGTCTTTCCGTTGAGTATCACAAGCAACCAGGTTTTAATTTAGTTCAGCTGAGAGGCATGTAATTAATTCGCCATAAGCAGTTATGAGTTGCATTGTAATGTAGCATGCAATCAGGTCCTGTCTAAAGAAAAAATTGCTCCGGTGTTTGCCTGTGTGTCTAGATATACCTGTACGAATATACCAAAATAGATTCAGCCACTTTGAAGTCCTTCAAAGACATTTCTGTCCCCCCTTTTCTTTTGTTACAGTGACATGAGCACAGTAGGAAGAGAAACCAGCCGACCAGGTGAGATTGCTTGGATGGCAGCAAGAAAGAGAGAGAGAGAGAGAAAAAGGAGCACAGGGAGTATCATACTTATCATTCTCTGCATTGCGGGGCCCAAATAACTGTGAGTGTGTCCTCGGTGCACTGGGCTGTGGCAGATTTTAATCAGCTCCTCCTCGTCTCAGACGCAGCACGACACGCACCACGGGAGCTCTGGGACCCGGAGACACCGACACCACTGACATCAAGGGTCGCTTAATGGTACTGAAAGGGGTCTAATAATGCAGGACATCAATTATCAAAAGTGGCATGGTGTGAACAGTGATTGTTAACGGCGTGTCACCTCAAAACCACCGGAGCACCCTTTGATGAAAGTGTGTATTTATCTCCACTCATGCCACGTTATGGGAGAAAGTGATTCCGGTGGCAGATGACCACCTGTAAGTAGAAATCTGTAATCATGTTCGTCGCGTGGCTTTATCCGTGAAATTCAAAGCTCTGTGGCACTGGATGCAGCAGGCTGATTTTTCAAAATAAAAACCATCAGACGCTAATTAGCCGTAACCACTCTCGTGAAATTCCCCCTACTGCTCGGGGGAGGGGGGGGATATATGCGGTCACGCAAGGAGCCATCATGCTCGTCTCCCAAGTGTCAGCGGCTGCTTTGCAATCAGCTCAGAGTATCGGCAGAGGAATCACAAAACATCTTGGGCCCATGACCGTGGTTCAAGCTGCCAGATTAGTTATTGGCCTTCAGGGGTCCGTAAAAACATTAAAACTACCGGGCTGGAAAGTTGCTGTGACTAACATGCTAAAAAAACAACAACAATTGCTGACTTCAATGTGGAAATATTTGTTGGAGGAAATTTGAAAGAAAATGATGTGTAATGAACTTGAATTTTGTAATGATTTTGGTGGCCCTTGTGGACAAAAGCGGTAGTGCTTCCGGTGCAACAGATTCCCTTTGGAAAAGCTCTCATTTTACTACAGCAGGGTCTCAATCTTCTGGACAACCATTAAGAATAACTATATAGAAATAGACAATCTTCTCACTGCTGGTCTTGTTTACTTCTGTAGGTCATGTAGAGGCATCAATATTATATTGAGACTATTTCACAACCTCCTTCAACAAACTTGCAGAAGCTGTAAAGCCGCATTAATGGTTTGGTTGGAGGTTTACAAGGTACCGTATCAAGTACTCATAAAGTTGGTTGTTTTAACACAGTAGCAATTTGCCTTTTACATTGAGGGACATTACTTTTTATTTAGGGTTTTATTTCCTGACTTTTATTTGTAGAACCTAAAAAATATAATGTCCAACATTCAATCTCCTTTTAGCTATTTTTTCTGGCCAACTGCTGGGAATATATTTGGTTCATTGCTGCTAGATGTTTGACTTTCTTCACCAGGGTGTTGTTACTTCGTCTGCCATTTAGACAGTTGACATACAGAGCAATGGGTTTATTAGAGTTTTTTTTTTTATAGAGCCGGAAGCCTTCAGGCCTGGTTACCCCATTATAACACCCCTGGTGCAGTGACCGTTCTGGTTGTGGCCGTTAGGAGCTTGTGCCCGCTGGCCTTGTTGTCGGAGGGGTTGATTTGTATTAAATAAAATCAATTCAATGAAGCTGTGCAAGTTACAAAAAAATCCAACACGGCATTCCAGAGCAATACACCTGCCAAGTGTGAAGTAGCTTGAATGAACGGTTCTCTAGATATGTGAAAGACATGCAGGCATAATTATTTTATTACACTATATTCAATATTATGATGTCATTAGATTTCCATATTAATACAGACAAACAGTTAAGAGCCTTACTTAGTCTTGTACATTATTAATCATACCATATATACTCAGTTCCCAGACTTGCTATTTATCACATTCAGTTACAATCACGTTTTTTAATTGCTCTTGTAGAGTTTGTACTTTTTCAATTCATCCATAGTTTAATGCAATAACAACCTCTGGAGATGACTAAAGGCTTTCCTTATCTCATCTTAAATTTTGGACTAAAATCAATGAATTGAATTGAAATCACCACCATCAGTGCATTTGCTCCCAAACACAGAGTAGTTCAAATTTGGTGAGCTTTGACACGCAAATTGGTGCCGTTGATGAAATCAGCTGCAAACTGTCTGTGCTGAACTTTAAGAGAACGCAGAGACCAAAATGCAGAAGGATTTTTATGCGATAGGGTACTTTTCATTTTTACATAAACTGCACCAAAAAAGAGATGCAGCATGGTGACATACGGGTGAATGGCACCAATAGTTTTCACATACGGTATTCATGTTATTTAATCAGTCATGTTTACTTACTGTTATGTTGAACACTACATAATAGAGGTATTTTCACAAAGACGCACGCACAAATTCTGCTGCAATTCCTGCTATGATTATGCATTACGGGGGGGGGATGTCGAGAGCTGAAAAATGCTGTAAAGCTGTAGTTGTGTGTTCATTCTTTATAGTTTGTTCAACAGCAACCCCTTTTACATCACACAAAGTCATTTGATATAGTGTTATGGTAATGTTTGGCATTAACTGGAAAAAATATTAAAGCACCTGATCCCTTAATGGCAGAAAGTATGAGAAAAGGTTTGTGGCCGTCAGAGAAGTGTGAAAGTTGAAAGTTATTTCCTGCAAAACATTCTCACTACCATAACTCACGGCCCACTTATATGCAGGAGAGTCTGATGTGAAAGTTACACTCAGTAAAGTGTCACTATTGTCTCCTCCACATATTGTGTTTGCACAGTTTCATTGTGTACATTTTCCATTTCATTTTCATTGCCTTTTTTGTATTCAAAAAGATTTTTTTTTTGATACCCTCAAATAAAACAAATCAAACCAGAGCTGCTGTGAGTCTCCTCCCTGGAGATTCAGGCTGGCAGCAGCTTGGCCAGACAAACAACGGCATCTTCTAAGAACAATGGCCCCTCTGCATGAAGAAGCCGCGTATTGTTGTCAATTGTGAAGCGAGAGCCCTTGTGTAAAAAAAAAAAAAAAACTCCCACAATGCATTATTTTAAAGCCTGAACTCCTCAGTGGTTTGCTCTGGTGTAAACCCAGACGTCCCCCTGGACGATAACGGCGATAATGAGCCTCAGCTCAGCACGCACCATTTCATTGCAGCGGTCCGGCGGCATACGGCGTGAGACTTCCAGGCCTCCTCCGCGTTCGCTGACCTCCATTTGAGCCCGCCTGATTGCCCATGCATAATTAGCACCTGTTCATTTCTGAAATCCTCCCCAGTTATCTTTAAGTCCATGTGCCAAGTGGGAAGAGGCCCAGTGCTTAACCAGCCTTTCCCCTCTGTGTTGAGCAGGCTGATGAGCGGGGGGGGGGGATGTTGCTTACCGTCTAACTGGCTGGTTGCTGTCCCGCTGACTCACTTAGCTGATCGATAGCTAATTCTCTTAAATAATCAAGGGTGGGGGGGGCTCTGCAATGGGAAAGTGGCGGGAGGTGTGATAATTGATTACTTTTGCCCCACGTTTCCCCCAGCGAGGTCACTCCGTACGATTCTCCGGCCCCATTTTTCATTGAGCTGTTTCACGAGATGCTGAGGTATGCGCCTTCCATGCATCACATTTCGTTTGGGGGGCCGATACGAGGATGTAATTCTCGTTCTGCTGAGACATTTACTCTGGTCCGCAAGTCTCGCTGAGCCAAACCTTCAAGCTCTGTTCAATTCAGACACCTATGCAGAAATGCAGATGCTGTGTGAGTTTGTATTTATGACATTAGAGACGCCATCGGGGATCAATATGTTTGGTCAAACTCCTACAGACTGTACATAAAAAGGGGTCTGATACTTTTAATTTGAAAATAGTCTGCAATTATGTTTGGAAGATGCAGTTCAAGAATCCATAAAAATCCAGGGTATCCAGATGCAGAACACTGAGCAAATATTGACCTCATTTAAACCAGAAATGAAGAAAGGCTCTGCTTTTATTTTTCTTCCAAAATTGCTCATTAATCTACTTTTTTTCTTTTTTAGGTTTATTTTGCAGAGAGAGAAATTGTGCTTTAAGTTAAAATAAAATAAAAAACTTTTAGTTTTTACAGCTGCTCAGATGTGGGATCCAGGACTCAGCTGGGCTGCTGAGGAGAGGAGCAAAGATGAAGAGGACCAGAGGCGAATTTTATGCCTGCCTTGCAGTTCTCATGCCTCAGATCTTCTATGTGTCAGCCTGCTTTGTGTGTGTGTGTGTGTGTGTGTGTGTGTGTGTGTGTGTGTGTGTGTGTGTGTGTGTGTGTGTGTGTGTGTGTGTGTGTGTGTGTGTGTGTGTGTGTGTGTGTGTGTGTGTGTGTGTGAGAGAGATGGGGGTAGGCAGAGAAATAACATTTTGGGCACTTTGACTGTTTTATTCTGTAGTCTGTTGCTTGTTTATCCGCCAAAACCACAAACATTGTTCGGGAGGACGACGTATAAAAGAAAAAAAGAAAAGTGCAAAAGCACTGAGCCAGCAGCAAGTCAACACAATTGACAACCGCAATCTCACGAGTGAGCTCACATTGATTCACTTCAAGGTGTAAATTAGTTGGTTTAGACACATTTTCAGTAGTGTGGGGTGCATACAGTCTCTCTAGAACCACATTTGCATTGAAGAAGGATGTTTATTTCCTATTTAATATGTTTATTCTTTATTCTAGGGTTGTTGCGAAATACCGATATTGATGATATTATATTTAATCGTTTAAATCTCTATCGCCGGCTGTTCGCAAGTGAAGCTGACAATGACATGTATTGATGGCAGATGTTAGGCCTTTTGAATTTTTTTGAATCAGTTCATCTGGTTACCGATATATAAGTGTCTCTATACCTGTGTATTTTAGAGATGCTCACAAGTCATTTTCAGAAAGTCCAAGTCAAGTCTCAAGTCTCTTATTGTTTTAATAAATGTTCTATCATCTGCTGCATGCCATCCGGTCTGCTTAGAACATGGCATGGCTATATAAAAGGTATCTATTGTATGATCACTCCTCGATCTATTAGGATACAGTATCAACAATCATTTGTCGTATTGTATATGAGTAAACAGGCTATTGCAATGCAAACAGAATGAAAGCTTTGAATGAATGAAAGTAAATAGCCATATTTTGCTGCTAAAATTGGAAATAGATTAACATTACAGTTAGAGTACAACCTTATTGTATTATAAAACAGGGCCTCAAACTAAAGACAGCTTTAATATTCTGAAATTTGACACCCTTGCCTATTAAACACAGAAATGTCAGTTTTGTAAGTCAAAGTCAAGTATCAAGTCATGGTGTGAGCGACGTGAGTCCAAGTCCAAGCCAAATGACTTTCGACACTAACGGCGCATGAGTTGCAATAGTCACATCAGTTTTTTGGTACTCGCTAGTCATGTAGGTCGTAAGCAGGTGGCAACCTCGGGCACTGCCGAGTGAAGCCAATGTGAAAGTTTCTGAAAACTGCATTCTCTCTAATGGCCAACAGGGGGCGACTCCTCAAGTTGCAAAAAGAAGTCAGATTGTATAGAAGTCTATGAGAAAATGACCCTACTTCTTACTTGATTTATAACATCAGTAAACATTGTAAACATGAGTTTATGGTCTCAATCTCTAGTTTCAAGTCTTCTTCAATACAGCATGATGTTCATTTAGTAAATGATGCTCCATTTAGAGTCAAACAGACCATAAAGCAGGGTATGCTTTAGGGCGGGCTTACTGTGATTGACAGGTTGCAGCCGCAACCAAAGCCGTATACGGCATCTCTACTTCACAAATATGGTAACTTCCGTTTACTGGTTGCACAAAAATAAAAACATTTGGCAAACTTGCCAAACTCAAGGCTTCATAACATCAGTCCACAAATCAATGGGTGACGTCACGATGAATACGTCCACTTCTCATATACGTCTATGGTCGTAAATCAGTCAAGTTAACGACAACCAGGCTCTTTTCCTCAACCTAACTATGTAGTTTTGTTGCCTACACCTCATTTCCTGTGAAGACAGAAGTTTATTTTGAAAAGACACAATGCATGCAGCGTATATCGACACACCTCGTTTGATACGTCCACAACTGATGCTAGAGCGGTGCGTAGAGCGCCATTGTTTGAAGCTAGGGAGCCCTTACCAACCTGCATTCTTTGACGCATTGGTGTGAGAATGTATTGACATATCACCATATTCTTTAACATTACACTCAGTTGTCTCTGCTGCAAAGTGAATGAATAGAATGGGCATCAAGTTAAACTGGTGTTTCCTGCTCAGATCATCAGTAAGCACTCCCTTCATTAAGTTACTATTTTAAGTACACAGAGTGGACATGACGAGTGCATACTTTGATGCCAAAAGCATCCACCCATCCAGTCACCACCCTGACAACAATGTGCTGTTTTCATGTCAGACTACCTCCTGTTTCCTTGTACTTCCCTCACATACAGTGATCCTCTGTACACAGCCTTATGGCTTCCACTAGTCTCTTGGCAGTTGGCTCGCCTTGAAACGGAGATCTTCAGCAATAATGATGTAAATATTGGACATTCAGACCCACACTGCAACATCTGTCCGCAAAACGCTTGGATTATGTTTCACAAGCTGTTCAGAGGACTTTTGATGGACAATGTTTGCATTTTTTTCTGAGCTGTAAATAGACAGCTCTGTTGAACAGCACAGGCGATTTTGTTTTACAGTCACATTTTATTTCTAAAATCCTATATCAATAAACAACTTGGTTATACCATGATTAGCTAATTGTTTGTCCTGCAGATACGACATAAGCTTTCATCATGGGTCACGTATCTGGTGCTTTAGTGAATGTCATTTCAAGTATTCACTTTGTTAATAATAATCTACTTTTAGCTCTATTTTTGGTCTACACCAACATTTGAGTAAAATATCTTTAAAATTGCTCCACTATGTTCTCCAGCTACTCGCTAACAATTTTAGGTTGTAGGTTTTTAGAGATTTTTCACTGAAAACATTCTGCTGCAGCGACACAAAAAAATCTCTGAGAACGCTAAAAGTGAAGTTGTGGACACTTAACCAAAAGAACGAGCTAAAAGACACGATGCAGCTCCGTATGAGGGGAACTGAAGAGTCATCCGATAATTGATCCAAAACAGATTCTAAATAAATCTAGACAACAGGACAAGATTATGATATCTGAACCACTCTGGTTTATGTTTGTAGTCTGATTAATATTGACCAATTACATTCGAGCACGCTTCAGTTGAATTCAGGTAAAAAAGTCCATGTGGACAGCAAAAGTGGAAGAACGTATAGTCTGAAATGTAATCCAGGAACCCACCAGCTATCCACTGACAAGTATTTAGCTTTTTCTTTCGTACACGACATCTTGCAACGACCTTGAATCTCAAGTTGCTAATCAATACTGTATAAACAATGCATTACAATCTGCTCTTAGCATAGTATAATTATAGTTATAAGCACTCGTGGTGGTTAATAATGCTTTATAACAATAATCTTAACACATTATAAGCACTTTATGATCACTTATATGGTCAAACATCAATACTTCAGAATTGCTGGTCACATTGTTTTTTGCCCGGATCAGAGTTTATTACAATTCCCTTACTAATCTTTTCATAATGCATTATAATTAGTGTCATAATGAGATTATAAATTACTCTAAGTGGTCATTTGGGGCAAAAATTCATTTCATAACATTTTGTGCAAGTTCTTACATAGATTGAATAATATTTTGTTCACTATACTAAAGCTGTAATGCCCAATCATATTCATGTTGGCTCACGACATCGGCCATTCCAGCACTGGATATTACTCAGCTGATGCACTCATGCCAATGCTGTTAGCTGACTCAGCTCCCCCCTCCTTCAGTCTTATGTAATGTCAATAATGAACATGGACTACATTCAGAAACCTGAAGAAATCGCAGTGTGACTTTACTCAAAGCACTTAAACAATCACAAGCACTTCATGTTCCCATCGGCTTCACAGCAACAGGAATTGAGATGAGTGATCTTTTCTGCAACAATATGGCCCCTTCCTTAGTCATTTGCTTCATTCCAGCCTTTGACCTTGTTAAAATTCCATCGTGCAAAGCCCCGTCCAACCTGTCCTGAAAGCATGTAAAACCAGCATAATGATGTTCACACATACTGAAGAGAAGGCCCATTTTCCCCTATTATGGTCTCTTTTTATGCCCGATTGATTATAAGGGTTTGATGAAAGCATTAAGTCATTATCTTTGGCTGCTATCGGCTCTATTATAGGGCCGTACAGCTTTTTACTGGATTGAAAGCGCACTTATCTCTGTACCTTTTATGCAAGAGTTGGCCGGCACTCTCTCCTTTTTAGAACAACCATTGGTGTAGCTTTTTTTATAAGTCCATTCTTGGCCCGGTTTTCTGTCATATCTTTGAAATTATACTTGTCCAAAGTCTGGTTAATGCTTCATTCACAGGATGGGTTCCCATTAACTGTTTCCCTTTGCAGTCTTCAAAATTGTTGGTATAAAAGGCCTTTAAAATAAATTCCCCCTCTTATAGTTGGGCCTCAATACACAGTTACTCAAAATTGCTGGATCAACGTCACTTGGAGAATTTAAAAACCTTACAGGCAGCCTTTAGGCGGATTCCTTTTGAAAGTGTTTAGTTTGGTTTCATGCTAGTTTGGTTTCACAAAGCCTCTCTAATGTATGTGTTTTTCTCATGCCATACATTTTCTTTTCCCCTTTGGCAGAAAGGCCCAGGGCTTGTTTTCAAACAGTCCCAGTCAATGCAAGGTCAAAGCGTCCATAATGTTTACCTGCTATCTCAATAACATGAGGATAAAGTTTATTTACACATGCACCAATATTCCACCAGTACAACAGTCTGGCTGTGACTGTCCTCAAAAAATGGAAGCATCAGTCATTTGAGCAGATGCCCCAAAACAACATTTATTCATGTTTAATTGTACAGTGTGTAGCATTTAGTCTGATTTATTAGCTGAAATGGAATGTTATATTTAATATGATAATTATGTAGCAACCCAATTTGAACAAACCAAAAACTGGCTCTAGATTGGTCTCGTAATACTCACAAGCTTATTTTCTTAGTGATTCTAAGCATTACAAGTCCAACTTTCTCTTCGTTTGGAGGCTTTTATTGTGAAATAAATTGTGCATGAAGGGTTGACTTTTATTAAGGGTAGAGGATGTCGAAATACTGGAATTTATTCGTGAATGGACCTCATGCAACAACATTTGTGTTTTTCTCAGCTTGACTTTCTCTTACTTTTTTGGTATGGTGTGCTCTTAAGACTGTGCAATGAAACGTTCAACCAACAGTTAACTTCAGATAACTTTGTAAATGAACAGTGTACACGTGGTGGATGCGTAAATGATCATGTGTTTATGAGAATTGTTAAGTAGCATAATTATCAGCCCAATAATACCATATAAATCTACAGGTCCTGCCTTATATCTCCCATATTGAAGTCCTGCTTTTGGAGATGCATGAAGTAGAGTCAATCTTTTCAAAAGTGGAATTAAGGGAACTGCTAAAACAAGGAATAGGAGAAATAACGAGTCCTGTTAAATTTTAAATAAAGAGGAAATTGTTTTAGAATTATATTGGCCCGTAATTCATATTACCGAGTGGAACAGGATCATTTCAACATGATTGTGAAGTGTCTTCCAACTCAAAATCGCTTCAAAGTAATGAAATATTCAATCTATTATTGAAAAACTACGGCTTGGATAACACAAGACTAATTGTTAATTTCTCCTACAACCGGTCTGGAACGAGAAAATTTAAAATATGACGGCAAATTCTCCCTAATCACTCGTTCAAGCCTATTAAGAATAAAACTGTGAGTTGTGTGAGTTGTTCTTGCATGAGGCCCATTGAAACTAGTATTTTAGTTTGTTAATATAACATAACTCTTTATTAAGCCCATGTGTTCATGCTGGCTGTATTTTCACAGTCAGTATTTTAATCCCAGTTTTATGGAATGATTTACTGTATTCATACTCTGTTGTTGTTTGTGTATATTTACAGTCTTGTAGAATAAAAGTTTGATGTCAGTGGGGTGTAGTGAAGTAGAGGCTAAGTGAAAGTCAAACTCTTTACCTGCAAACTTCGCCTGGAGGATATGCCGCATGTCGTCCAAAATAAAAAGGTGCCGTGCTTTGAATGCCGCGGCTTTGTTCCACAGGTTTACAAGTGTCTTAGTCTGCATAACTGATCGCAAAAAAAAAATCAAAGCCTGCCTTTTTAACACGGGGCTCGTCAGTATTCATCGCCTGTCTATGCAATTATCACTCCCATGTCTCATCTGTGTATTTGGAAACCTTTCTTATTTGTTTATCTCTCCCAGAGCAGGCTCTGTCGGAGGAACGCTGACCTTTCAGATCCACCCCAGTGACCCAACAGCAGAAGCAACCACTGTGGAGAGATCACTGACAGACAACGGACTGTCTGACACATGGGCGATGCATAAGCTGACCTGTGCAACCAGACAGTGACAGAAGGAGAATGTTAACCTGCTGTTTGGCCTCAATTCATTGTCTCTCTCTCTCTCTCTCTCTCTCTCTCTCTCTCTCTCTCTCTCTCTCGCTGTCATCGCCTATTGAGTTAGCTTTTAAATACACCGCAGGAAACTCTTTAATGTCACAACAGTCTTAGCTGGGGGTGTACTTTTAAAATGCAAAACGATACCTTCAACCCTGCACACACACACACACACACATATACTGTATAGTGTGTATACTTTTGGGAACATTTTACTCACTTACCTAATTCCCTGACGGCTTGTCCTAATTTTAGTTTGACCAATTAAGACAGAATCCATTCTCGATATTCCTGAATTCACCTCCACCGACACAACGTTTTGTGTCTCATTAGAAAACAGTTTCCTGAACCAACTGTTGGTTAATCATAATTGTTCTCGTGTTCTTATCTTTTTATTATGACCACTGGTCTATCATTTTTTTTAAAGAAATTCTTAGCCGACTAACACTCATAGGAGTTTGCCGATAAATCAAATTAGTTGATATAATTGGCAGATCTGTAAAAATCTCCAGAAAGAATGACCAAAATGCAACACTTTTATTTTAGTGTTTACCAAAGATGTGCTCATAAATGTCTTGGAAATAAGTCATTCATGATAAACTAGAATTTAGCTGACTGATGACAATTCAGTTATTAGGGGTTTTGGTTTAAAAAAAGAAGAAACAATTTAATGTTGTGATTTAAAATTGACGTGCTTTTCTCATAAATTCACAAAATGAAGACATAAAGACTGTAGCTGTTCAGGTATTTTAATTGTGTTGACAGCCTGGAGTTCAAGCTGTTCCTTCTTTTACCAGATTTTGTCTCTGTGGGCAGGTTGGGCAGGTTTGGCAACAGATCTTCAAACAGCAGCTGCACAGCAGACGCCATATGTCACCGCTTCTTACCATTCCTCCCAGTCAATGAGTAAATCTTGAGGATTTTAGGGTCTGCAAGATCATGCCGATGATTTATTCCAAATACTTTTTCCATCATGACTTGGTCGTTAAGTCCAATGTCTCTTCTCAATGAGAAGAAAGGAACAAACTGAAGCCTGTCAGAGGCTATTCTCATTCTGAAATTTACATCCTTACACCATCACTGCATTCAAGACATTAAAGTCAAACTGAAATTTGAATTCTCCTCAATTTTTAAGCAAGGGCATATAAACTGATCGTATTGCAGCTACTGTGCATACATATTTTTCCACCTTTCAAAGTAGGATATCACACTTTTTGGACATATTTGAGGAAATAATGTCTGAGCTATAAGTCCCTTGGGGTATTTCCCTCGGCAGCAACTGACTGACAATTGAGAGTCTGAGTTGCTAAGAGACTTGCTGTCAACCTCCATGGTGCGCTTCTGACTGGAGCACGTCATAGCCTACAAACACTATTTATCACATGACATTTCCCTTTTTAACAAGCCCACATGGCGTTAGCTATTTGACATTTTGGGAAATACACCCCAGTGACTTCCTGTGGTAGAAATTTGGATGACATAAAGGAATGAGTGATTGTCATAGTTTGGTATTTTGAGAGATCTCAGACTTCCCTTTCAGGATCTTGGTGTCTGGAAGATAAGATGAGGACCTTGTGATGTTCCCAACTTCAGTGCATAGAAGTTCTGTAACACTTTGATTGAAATGTACAGCAATCAAACGGCAATCTATTATGCTTCAACAGTATATTGTATAAGTAGTGTTCCCCTTCACAGTAGTTACTTTTCACTTCTGACAAACTAATGAACATGTTGAAAAAAATCCCTTATTGTATTTCTCAGACCCAGTATACTTACCGTAAATTGTACAGAGTAACATTAGAGAAAATTACAGGCAAAAGTGTTGCCGGTTGGCTGGCACGTTACAGAAAATGAGCCGCGCAGCAGGCTGGCGGCAGTGCTACATACGGAGTGTATTGTTGTGAGATGGTAAGGTAAAACTTCCCTCAGGAATATATTCTAGTTGTGAGGGAGACCTGCAGGTATTGTGCCACAAAACATTGTGAAACAATTCTGTCCCTTGAGAACTTTGGAGGTTCCTTTGAGCTGGGAAGTTTGTGTTCCACCTGGAAAGTGGTAATGGTTGTGGTGATGCATTGCAAACGATAAGATCAAAAGACACATGAGTAGCAGGTACTGTAGTCCTGTAGTCACAGCAGTCAGAACATAAGGAGGGCTCAAATCAATGGCGTTTGGCAGCAATAAAATAAAAAATGTTTAGTGCCCACCCACAAAAACCTAGCCCCAATCAAATGGTGGTCGCTACCAAAAATTCATGCATCCTTTGGAACACTGTGGAGCGCGCTGAAATCGGTAAAATTGTATTTCTTGCTATACATGCTGAATCAATGGGAAGTATAAATGTTTTTTGGAAGTCAGAGAGTTATTTTTATTTGCAACTTAACCTGGTATTGCAACGCATTCTCATCCAAATTCATCAAATACCACAGCTTGGTCAGTGGCCGAACGCCTCAAAGTCTACGTTACTCTCTGGCGTCAGTTTCGGACGTGATAATGCTCTTTACATGAACAAAAACCAGGCAGCAAAACCAAGTAACAAAGCAAAATACAACGTTTTTAAAAAAAATTGTAGTACTTTAAATACTGAAATCCAATTTAAACAGTCCACTGTAATCGTGTTAAAAGAAACGGAAGGAGTAATCTTGTAGTCTACCACATGCTCACAAAGACTTCTATCAGGCTTAAATCAACCTAATGGTAATGGCCATTACAACGTTCCAGCACGTTTCACAATGCAAATACATGGAGTAAAAATTGATGAGAAGATAATTCTTTTTAAGGTGCAATGTGTACACCTCGATGGTGCTGTGACATCGGGTTTGTTTATGTCGGTGAGCTCAGGCTAGAGTTGAATGACCTCCGTGTTGGAAGTGTTTTTTGCTGACATTTTTCTTGTCAAAATGTCAGCATTCTCTTTAAGTTTCACATGGGGACAAGAACAGAACCGTCTCCTGGGTCTTGCAACTGTTTGACCCCTCCACCAACCCCAACGACCATCATACGTGGACTAACACCCACTTTATACTACGTCAGTCGCTCTAAGGGTTCTAAAACGACACGGTTTGGTTTACATTGGCCTGGTGCCTTGCATACAGACTCTTAAGTCTGACCAAGTCTGACCAAGCTGCAGTATTTGAGAACAAATTTGGTATCGAAGGAAAAATTAAACCCGAAAACACTTTCATTTACTGTCCAACCGTAGGGAATTCAACATGATTTTGACACTGTAATGTCTTGTTGTGCTTCCTAAGTCACCTCTCCTCTTGTTTCAGAAAACTTCACTTCCTGTCTTTGCTTGTTTTCCCGCCAATTTGATTGTCTGCCCCGCCCCTGATTGATCCCAGGCGGGATAAGGCGGCTGTGGCGTAGTGGAGAGCAAGGTAGTTCTCCAATCAGAGGGTCGGTGGTTCGATACCCGGCTTCGGCAGTCGATGTGTCCTTGGGCAACTTAACCCCAAGTTGCTCCTGAAGGCTTGCCATCGGTGTGGACTGGATGTTGCATGAATGTTAGTTAGAGTCTGATGGTGGCACCTTGCATGGTAGCCTGTCATCAGTGTGTGAATGGGTGAATGATATGTAATATACTACTGACTGTAAGTCGCTTTGGATAAAAGCGTCTGCTAAATGACTGTAATGTAATGTAATGTAATCCCACCTGAGTCTAATCACCTCCACTTCCCAGTGTATTTAAACCCTGTCTTTGTGCCAGTTCGTCTTTGTCCTTTCTGTCAAGTGTTCCAGCGATTGTTTTTTTTTTTTTTTTTTTTATCTCTGCCTGTTTTTCCTCAGCCACGTCATGGTATTGCGTCCTGTTTTTCCTGTGGTTTCACGGGTTCTAACAGTTACATTTACAGTCCAACTTCATTCAGTGTTTTTACTTTTAAAATTGCCTCCGAGAACATGGGCTTCCCTTGTTGAGCCTCCATTGACATGAAAGCCCTCATTTTCATTAAAAAACAAAACCAGGATTTCAGCATAAAGCACTGTTGACCGTTTCATTGCTGTAGAGGCTCATCTGATAAACTGACAGTGATTTGGGTCATTACAACAGGCTAAACTTCTAGGTTAAACTCATTTCCAGTAAGCTATAGCTTGAGGAAAATTAATTTAAATTTAGCCAATAATGAATTTGACATAGCCTCAATTTAGATCGCGATCACTTAATTTCATTCAGATCAATTTGGCTCAGCTGGAACTGTAAATTAACCTGCTTTTACCCTCCCCTCGATGAGATATGTACATTCTTTAGCAAAGGCTTGACATCAGTTAATTGATTTCAGCACGCTGCCAAAAAATCACATCCTAAATTGTTGTGTTTAATTAAAACAGGCACTATCTCCCCACGGAGCAAGCTTTGGTGATTTATGAAAGAAACACAAATATGTTCTTGATGCTTCTGTGTGTGTGTGTGTGTGTGTGTGTGTGTGTGTGTGTGTGTGTGTGTGTGTGTGTGTGTGTGTGTGTGTGTGTGTGTGTGTGTGTGTGTGTGTGTGTGTGTGTGTGTGTGTGTGTGTTTACTGAATAAAATAACTATTTCTGTCTGCATATCTTGGGAGCAAAAACAAAGTCATAAGCTTTTAATACCACATCACAAAAGGAGGAAAACATTACTTGGGGTTTGATTCTTTATTAAGGCATCACCATCAAATTCTTTTCCATTTTACAAGCAGTGGGAACCGACGCATTATTCATCTGCCCTGCATTGTTTCTGCAACAATCGCTGCCATTCTTTTTACCAGTGCGACACAAAAACTCCTCCCTCAGTCAGACAAAACGTTTCTCGCACTTGATTAATGTCTGAAATCAGAACCATCTAACCACACCCCAAAAGAAAAATCCCTCGTCTCCGAGTTATTGTTCGCTGCTTCGGCCAAGATGAGGCACATATCAATCATAATCAGGATGCATATTGATCGAGCTTCACTCAGGTAATGATGAGTGAATGGATCGAGGGAGCTGAAAGATGTATTTTATAGATTCGCATATATTGTATTAAAAGTGTTTTTTCAATTATTAACAATTATGAAATATTGTTAGAGTTTATCGTATAAAAGCGTTGGATATATATATAAAAAGACGAGAAAGTAGTTAATCCCTTCCTATTCCCTCCTTGCACACATTGTATCAGTCAAAAAAACATTTTTATCTTACTGAAGTTAAAGCAAACTTAAGAGAGGAATAATAATGAAAAAATAAAGCTTTCATTTGTTATTATAAAGCATTAAAGGTATATTTAAATGTTGCTCTAAATATGCAGCAGGTGAACGCCGTCCGCTACGAGAAAAGCTCAGTTCTCTGTTTGGACACCTGGAGGTCAGAAGATTTAAGCAGTATATTATGATGATATAGTTGTTGCTACTGAGTAATGCTAAGACCAAACACACGACTCCCTGCCTGAATACCAAAACCTCCGTCTATGAATAACAAATAACATCACCCAGCCTCCCTCCACCTCCCTCACTGGCGTAAAAAAAAACCCAACTCAAGTCTCTTCGTTTTCTGACGTTTCACTTCTCACACTCTGGGTCTAGGTGTTGATATCTGAAAGCGCCGTCGAAAATGTAACTTCTTATTGCCTTTCCTTTATGCCGTAACAGCATGCGATTGTTGATATGGATAATGTTAATGTTCACCATGGCTTCTGAATATTGTTACAAACACCTCAGCGGGCCACCTGTGTCGTCTGTTGTTAAAGGCTGCAGAACAACAGCATGTTTGTCTTTTCTGCTAATGTTTCGCATCAGCAGGGGTCACATTCTGTTTTGATCTGATTATATGCTAATGGCTTTGTTTTGCTGGTCTTCTACATCATTCTGTGGTTACTGTTATCACACGCCATAACAAATTTAAATTTTTAACATCCTTCATCGACTGCTGAGCATTTTCTTCATTAGGAAAACCTTCATTTGATACCCTTTGGCAACATACATTAATGGCTGACAGTTAATTTTGGCCGTTGCTGTGTAGATTGCCTCAGCGATCCATCTATTCCAGCGCAATTGATCTACTTAAAGCAATGCATAATCTGAAGTATCATTTCTGGTTGAATACAGCAGACCCTTCGCAAACTTCTTCCCATCCACAAATGTCACTTTCAGACAGTCTTATTTACAAAAGTCCACATTATTGGTTGTCTATCAAATGCCACCAAGCACAATAGGTTCGACTTTCTTTCAAGGGAGTTTGTGACTTTGGTCTTGGCAGTCTGTTCAGTTTTAGCGGCGTCCTGGAAAGCTGTTCATTTGGATGTCGTCCCCTTGGAGTCCTGGGTTGTAATAGGCCGAACTACCACCTCCAAAGTTCAAGTCCAAAGGTGTGCCGTTGTCTAATCTGAGAACTAGAAATCAGACGAAGTTAATTAAAAATTGTATTATCAAACCTCTATAAAGCCTTACTATGACCTTTCATTACACAGAAAAATATTCAATTTTTTCCCCGTTTACTGCTAGATCTACGAGGGAAGTTTAAACATTTTTGCCCTCTTTATGGTTAATCGTACTTGCAATTAATCTTGTATCAAATCCACCATAAAACATTTGCATTGCTGTTATAATTTGTTACTGCTACTGTGACAGTCGTGGGTTCACTTTGTTGTTATTGTTATAATGTTGCAACATCCTATTGATAATTTAAAATCCAACTTTGTAAACTGTTTTTAACGTAAAAGAAAATAATCTCTCAGGGTCAAGGAGCGAGGGTTTCCTTGGTAAGCCTCCACAAACACTCAAACATATCAATCACACTTTTCTTGAGCAAGCCATCATCATTCCGGTCATTACCATTTTCTTCACCTACAAGTACTGGAAGCAACAGGGTCACATCCAATTTATAGAGCATTTTGAAAGTCATTTTGGGAAAATGGAGAAAATCACTACATCTAGCAGAGGTAAGCGTAAACAAGGCAGATTGAAGGTAAGTGGCTTCACCGGAGTAGTGACTTACTCCTAACTACAAAATAACAACTGCAACACAGAGATAGGGGGGGCTCAATTTCACCAGGGGATAAAAAACAGATTCTTTAACAGACTGATGTTGGGAAAAATGGCTTGAAAATAAAAAAAACATTGGTTGATATTACTGAAAACAATATGGCTATGTTGTGTGAGGAAATTAAAATGGACACCTTATACTCGTTTATTTTCCCATGAAAGTGTATTTTGTGTTTGTTTTTTTCTTATACAAACTAAGGGTCTAAGAATAGAAGTTGTCATGTGTTTGACTGTAAAGCTCAGGGCGTATTTGTAATCTTGTATGTGTACTCCAGGTCAACATGATCTAATCCCTACTCGTCATATTTTACCGCTTGGGCATCAGTCTTTTGTGTTCGTTCACATTGTGGTGGTGGTAGGGTGTTGGCAACAAAACTATTTAGTGAGGAACCTGACGTGCATTCTTTTATATGACGCAGCAGAAAAACAAACATGCGGGTTAAATTTAGTCGGATCTTAACAGGAAGATTAGGTTTTAGGGCGTGTCATGGGAACGGTGACGAGTTAATGCTGTCTTCCTCTTAGTTCATGAACAATTGAGACAAATTGCAAACTGTCATACTGAAGAACATGATCCTATTTTGCATGGTCAGCTTACCTTAGTGTGTGTGTGTGTGTGTGTGTGTGTGTGTGTGTGTGTGTGTGTGTGTGTGTGTGTGTGTGTGTGTGTGTGTGTGTGTGTGTGTGTGTGTCTGCCTCTCTCTCAACCAAAAAGAGAGAGAGGTAGAGGAGCCAAGGGCTAAAAGGAATAGATGGATATACAATTAATGGATTTCTTGCTGAGAGTTAGATGAGAAGATCGATACCACTCATGTTTGTACGTTAAATATGTAACTCCAGCCAGCAGCTGATTAGCTTAGCTTAGCATAAAGACCGGAGGTATCTGTAAAGCTAATTGACCATTTGGTAAGTATCGTCCCTCGAAGGAAGACTGGCCAATCATAGCCCAGCTCCCATTAGGGTTCGACCACCATCCGGCTCTTCACCATTGACTCTCATGCAATGGTTTCAGATTTGACACAGGACTTTGATGCAGTAGACCGCTGTTCACGTCCCGTGTGAAACTAAAATTGAACATTGACATTATGTCACGTTATTCGTTAGTCAACAAAACATTAACCACCTTGTTTTCCTGACCCTAACATAGTAGACACTATACCTTTGATGAGCGTATACTGACACTTCGTCCTTGACACGTCCAACAATTGTATCTAGTATCATAGTTTGAAGTTAGGAACACTGACCAAGCTGCTGTGTTTAACGGATTTGGTTGTGAATGTATTTGATCTGTAGGCTTTAACTTCTGTCTTTATCTTTTTAACCCATTTTCAGGGCTGAATCAGTCTGAAAGCCTGGATATAACCTTCAAAGAATCATTGTAGACTCGTCTGTCTGCTTCTCCCTGAAATAACTTTATTCAGGGGGTGCAGTTAGTGACAGTATGGGCTCCATGGTAATGTAACGGTGACAGCTTAATGGAGTAGCAGTGCAGAGCGGGGCTTAGCAAAATGGTTAATTATCATGTCATTTAAATGTCTTGTATGTTTTCTCTTTAAACAAAAATTGTACTCTCCTAAAAAATGTTTAGTGTGAACGTATTTTACCATTATGTTGGTTGAGTTTGCAGTCACCCACCTACAAGAGGTTGTTGGTTTTTTTTGTATTCGATAACGTTGTCAGATCAAGTTGGAAACCGTAATTAAATCCTGATCAAGCAGTGTTAACAGTGTAATTAAATATTTCCAAGGGTGGACTTTTCCTTTTAAAACGACCATTACATTTTAGCATAAAAGGGAAATTCAGGACATACCTGGGTCTGAAGGATACTCCTCAACCAGTTTCCTGTGAGAGAAACCCTTCTGGTATTTCTTCTTCAGGATGATGTAGGCCACCAGTCCAACAAGGGCCACAACCATCCCCATTCCCAGTATAGCTGCCCACGCTCCGTTCCTTTTACTATTGTTGGTGTCTTCTGCCAAACCTTTATTGGAGGAAATAAGGGCAGAGAGGGTGGGAGAGAGAAAATAAACAATATGTCAACAACAAAATGATTTATATCAACTGCTTTCTTTGAGGGTTAATTGGCAGATAATTATAGCTGAAATGTGTTTTGCAAAGAGCCTTTCCAGTAGATACACATCCCAATTAGTCAGCTGTACAGATTTGTCAAATTTACGCTGCGATAATTAATGCAATTAACAAGCTGAAATTATGATAATTTCTGGAATACATTTTAATATTTAAAGACGGCAGGCTGTGCTCATCTAGATAAGGTGACTTAATATTACCTTAGTTCTCAGATTATCACATGACTTTTAACTTAGTTATATAACCGATTCAGTGCTATATATATATATATATATATATATATATATATATATATATATATATATATATATATATATATATATATATATATATATATATATAACTTACACTACATGTAATTATAGTGCAGAGCTAATTATAACCTGCATACGTTAACATCTTTGCTCTCACATTATGACAGCTGTACAGGTGTGAATTTTCTAACACACTCTATTCTAACAATTCATGCTTTATTGCTATGTGTAACAGTGGAAACTTAAAACCATGGACTCAAAGTTCATTCTTTGCAAAGTGTAATTATATTTCTACTCTTCTGTTTCACTGTTTGAGTTCAGAGCAACATCAGCAGGGGAAAAAAGGCTGTTTCTGAAAGTGACAGACCTGTTTTCGATATCCTTTGACAAAGAAATACTACATTTGGATTTTATCAGGACTCACACATAAATAATTCAGCAGCTCCGTTTATCCACAAATAGCTCAATTTACCAACTTGCTGGGATCAATTTACCCCTAACCTGGGGCAAGTTGAACCGGGAGACCATTCTTTGAAGCAGTGCCTTTTTTCCTTTCATTTGAAAGTAGACACAATAAAATATGAGAGGAAGTGTTTGTTTTTCATACTTTATAGTGATCTTTCCACCTTCGCTTTTGAATGTTGGTGTTTGAATTTATTTTCTTCTATTTTTCTCTCATGGGGAGATTTTGTGAAACACGAGATTGCATGCAAATACATATACATTACTTCAATCTAAATCCCATATAGGTGTGTTAGTTCCTCCATGGATGTAATGTTGGTCTGTCCGACCACCGCTTTGGTCTGATATAGCTTAATAACTATTGGGTGGATTGCTGTGAAAATTAGTACATATATCTATGTTCCACTGAGGATGAATCTTACTGACTTTAGTGATCCTCTGACTTTTTCCCTAGCGCCACCATGAGGTTGTTATTTGTGGTTTTGGATCACATTTCTCAACAGCTGTTGGGTGGATTGCCATGAATGTTTGCATATATTTTTATGTCCATATTAGGATGAATTATAATCATTTTGGTGATTCCCTAACTTGTCACGTAGCTCCATTCCGAGGTAAAAGTGAGAATTTGGTAACTTGGTTTATCTCCAAATACCTGCAAAGCTGATGATAATCCAATGAGGCTCAGCTGAACTTTGTGTTTGGCGCCAATTTGCAAAAGTTAGCATGCTAACACTCTTACTAAGAAGATGTAAAGGGTATATATTATACCTGCTAAACTTGGGCGACCAAATGAGGTAAACTCACACAAAACTATTCATACCAGCAGTGATGCAGATTTCCCACAGTTACCACCCTTTTAAAAGTAAACAGTTGGTCAACGGCTATGTAGTCTAGATGAATAGGGCTTTTATTGTGAAAATTAAGAATGGAAGGATTGGAACTGGTCTGCACTGCCTTTGTCTTTTGTGGAAAGGAGAAATACAGTTTCCCGTCTTGGTTTGGACTCCAAAGCCTTCATGTTGTTGTACAATATAGTGTACGTTTTGAATATGTCCATTCTTCACAATGTGTTTGGTTCATGCATTCATTTCCTCTGCGGAAGCTCAAAAAAAGGAACTCCTTCCTAAAAAATGATGTTGCTTTTATGGAGCGTAATATTCAAGTTCTGTGTGAGAGAACTCGTGACAAAAAGAACCTTTCTGAAAAATATATTGATGTAAATAATTGTACAAAAACAAAAGCCCCCAGTGTGTAAAGGCCTTTAGTCTAGTTGGATTTTAATGAAACATGACTACGATTCGCAGAGAGACTAATGTTACCTTAGTCTAACAGCTGGAGCGGGAGGATGTTTTTCTATATTGATAACAGCGACATTAAAGTTTCCTCTGCTCATATTCATAGACCCTAAAGTTTATCTGTGCTCAACCGTCTGTGCTTTTGTTCAGTTTTTTTTGTGCACACGCTGTGTCTGTCACGGTAACCATGGCGTTGGTTTTTTTCTGTCTGTGTTGCCGGCAGATTCACAACTGTTTTCCAACTGTTTATTGCCATCATCTCTTAGTGTTATATCCTGCTGTCACATCTGTCCGTGTGAAGTTTTATTTTACAGTTATCCCGACCTCGCTTTTATTTGTATTTATTTTTTTCTTTTGACGTGGCGTTGCTAGTTCTCGCCCACATATACTTTGCAGGAAAAGTTACATGCTAAACAAAAATATTCACATACTGCTGTATTTGAAAAGCAGCCTTTTCCAATCCCATCTCCTTGATGTTGTGATTGACACCAAAAGTCTAGTCTCACGCCCCTTCGAAGAGGCAGCACAAGTATCTTTGACCTCAGTCCCTGAACGCCTCTCTCACACTAAAACAGGGGTTCATTGTCCTGCTAAAAAGCTGGTTGTAATAAACCCCTCCACTCTTAGCCGCCACATCGATAGGACCTGAAACCCAATCCAACCTTTTCCTTTGAATGAAGGGGCGTTTGTCCTCTACCAGTGGGAAAATAGATGCAGGCAAATGTGGGTCAGGTAAAGGGCGGAAAGAAAGCAATGTCTAAAACAAACAACAGTGATATATGCTCTTGAGCAATGAGCATTGTGTTTCTATAAGTCCCTAAAGGTGAACTGTAAAGGATCTTGTGCCTGTTAGACGTCTTCTGACCACGATTTCTAACTTTTACAGTTAGCTTTTTACAAGAATGTCCCAAAAACACATCATTCCAAAGTTCCGGTTTGTTCCCCAGCACATGAACAGTAATATTAATGGTCCAGCAATTACATCACACAAGGGTTTGAGTTTGTTTCACATAGTTTATGTATTTATTTTCTAGGCTCACAAAAAACAGCACAAGGGATGTAAATTACTGGACTTGACGTGAAATGTTTATCGCTTTTTTAATTTTTTTAAGCTTCCAATTAGCACTTATGGTATTCGTATTAGTTTGTTGCACCTCTTGTATTCGTATTAGTTTGTTTCTGCACTATACTTTTGCTCTGGTTTATGCTCTTAGGTGCTTGTTTAAGAAAGGAGATGCACTTATGACTTCTGGTGACTAGTAGTTCTCTTGAATACCTATGTTGAATACACTTCCTGTAAGTCGCTTTGGATAAAAGCGTCTGCTAAATGACTGTAATGTAATGTAAAATGTAATGTTAAATTGATTTTCAATGATTCACTTCTTTGTCTTTTTAAACTTCAAAGTGTTGTTACAAATTTCACATAAATGCATTTTTTCTTTTTTTTTTTACTGGTATCTGTCTAAAAAATGATGTAACGCTGCAAGTAAGACCCACAAAGCAGCTTTTCCAGTCACAGAAATATGCACCAGATACTGTGACACCTGAAACAGCAGTATTACCTCTTTCTGAGCTGCTCCCCGAGGCTGCCTCCGTGTCCGTCCTGTTGTCCCTCTCAGGTGGGATTGGCGCAACGGTGGTTGTGGTCTCAGGTGGGAAGGCCGTTGTGGACGGAGATGTGGTGGATGTCTCGTTCATCCCTTGGTTCGCTGTGGTTGTTGTGGTTGTTGCAGTTGTTCCGGTGGTCGTGTTGGCAGCTTCTGTGGCGTTATTTAACCTTGTATCTTCGTTGGGTTTTGTTGTTGTTCCTTGGGTCGTGTTGCTCTTTGGAGCCAAGGTCGTCGTCGTACGTAAGTCAGTGTGATTGGAGTCGCTGGAGTTTTGTTCCCTCAGATGAGTTGTGGTTGCGTGGGAGGGTGTCGTTGTCGAGTTACTAAATTCCTCCTTGGCTTCCGTCTCGTTGATCCGGCTTGAGTTTGAGGGGACTGTAGTTGTAGTATTATTTGGAGAAATGGTGGCGTTTCTTTGTTCAGGTTCAAGATTTGTGGGTGTTGTCAGAGGCGCGGTGGCATCGGTCATGTTATGAGCTGTTTCATTTGTATCCTTATCTCGGCGGGCCACATTATCCTCTTCTTGGGTATGTACTGACATGAAGCCAGATGCTATCCCATTGCTTTGATTATTACCTGAAGCCAAACCATCGAGCCTCTGATCATTCTCTGTCTCCTCTTCGGTAACTGCAGCGTTTTCACTTCCAGCTGTCTTTTTCAATGGTTTACGCAGCCAGTCTTTGTCAATTGTCCGCCCCGGAGAGTCTGTTGTTTCTTGGAGCGATGCCAGGTGAAAAGTATGGACAAGCAGAAGAAGGCCTGCCGCGATTTTTAGATACATTCCCATTGTCCCCTTTTGGTTTCACTCTGAAAGACAAGAGAAAACATACATTATTCTATGTCTAATAAGCATATAATCCATTGTTTTCAAAGTGCCAGTGTTTTGAAAAGTTGAGCAGGTTCAGATTCAACACCCTTTACGGCTTTTATTTTGTTATATTTAAAATTTTTACTAACTTATTTATTTTTAGTTATTTATTTGTTTTTGTTCTTATTGTATCCATTGGTTTTATTGTTTCATTTATTGTATCGTTTTATCAGAGTTTAAATTTAAACTTATTTTGTCTTACTTTCGTTGTTGTTGGCTTTTGATTGGCTTTGTCTGACAAAGCACCTTGTGACTCTGTTTTTCAAGCTGCTATATAAATAAAGTTATTTTTATTATTATTATTATTATTATACTTTAGATTTGAGAGCTCACTAATTAATACAGATTATGTTGAAAATAAATATACTTGTTTATCAATATTCTACGGAAATGTGTGATGGTGATTTCAGTACATGACTGCATTATCACGTTATGTTGGGATCAAACATCACCCAACCCCACATTATCGTATGTTGAGAAATAACTGTCAAAATAACTTAAATTATCAGTTCAGAGCAAATATTGGAATAAAAAAAAAAACACGGATAAAAACTTGTTTGCCAAGAACAATCCATGTGAAAAAAGAAAGTCAAGACCGTAGAAACGGAATAGGAGGGGAATGGAAAATTCCTATTCATGTCAACATAGCATGATGGTCAGGGCAGAGGGTAAATTATAAAAAATGTAACAACGTAGAGCTTCATCCACACACTCATCCACACACTCTAGTTAACTAGATTGGTAATTCCCCCATGCTTTATTGCTACACTGGTTCCAGAGAATGAGCCGGACAGCGGGCTGGTGGCCAGTGGCAACGCTGGGTCTGAGGTCCCCTACGTTTCAAGTCCACCCACTCTGGAGAAGGACAAGCTACCTAGCTAACTAGCCAACAATCTGTTTCTTTAGGGTTATCACCATAACAACCTACATGATGGCCACTTTCTTTTATACTAATCAAAGAACCTCAGAAAACAGTCCGTTCTACTCCTACTCCTTCCCCATGGTCAAGACTCAGTGTGCAACAAGACATCTCTGGTTGTTCCCATCTTCCAGAGGCACAAAACTAACTGCTTTAACAGCTTAGGTCAGCTGCACTGACACAAGTCCTTCAATGACCTAATCCTGTCCCACCTCCCGTCTGTCAGGGAGCTGCTCAAGTTGACGGTGTTGTGAACATGGCCCACAGCATCAATGAACATGACACCCCCTTTGCTGCTACATCTTAGGCTTGTTGGTAAATTTCAACGCAGCCATCCCTGCCTTGCTACACAGCGAGCTTCCACAGTTCAACACGGTCCCAACACAATCTCTGCTGAGAGCTAAATGACAGGGTGAATTTACCCAGGTGCCCTGTGAGCTTTGTGTTTTCCTCTCGGCTTCACTCCGATACACAAATGACTGCAGCTCCAGTTATTTCCCTGCCGGGCCTTTTCACTGTGAGTCATTTAGGCCTTGTTCAGACTGCCAGCTCAAATCTGTTATTTGGCATATATTTAGATTGTATCCAGATTGATTTTAATAAGTCTGGACAAATTAACACACAAAATGCAACTTTAGCAAATTGGATCCAAATCAAATTTGGAGGTGGTTTTAATGTGATTATTAAGGAATTGCTAAGTCCGGACACTCTGGTCACTGAAATCCGATACCAAAGTGCAGAGGCGGCAGAGAATAATTAATTCTGCTACTAGCAGAGCGCTATTAGGGACAACATGGAGGAGGAAAACATAAAAATATATTGCCAAAATATATTATATGCTGGTACTTTCACTTTTGAGATCTGTTCATACTCGAGCATGGGGAGCCTCCGCTGATGGTGCTTAAGCTACGACCATGCAAAGTTGTTTATGCCTAACGCTTGGTTCTTTGGAATTGTTTTCTGAAACGTCAGACAGCGTACAAACATGAACTGTGAACAACCAAAGGACAACAATTGTAACCAGCAAAAACACCATTAAACAACTACCACAATGCCGAGGAGGAATTGTGATTAACTCTAAACTCATATCTCATACTCATGGACTACTTTATTATCTGAAAAAAAAAATCTGCCCTCTGAACGTAGCCTAAGTAGATCGGTTGCTTTGTTCTGAGCAAATTCTTGTTAAAAGCAGTGAAACAGGCTTTGCCTACATTGTGGAATACTGTGGCCTGCAGCAGCAGCAGCGGTTTGAACATGCAAATCTGTGGATTTCACATTTCTGGTTTTAACAACCAGGGTACCACGAACTGAAAACAGGCCTCATTTTCTTTTAACTAATCAACCCAAAATGGATTTTTTTATCTCTTCGTGCTTAAAAAATCTCAGCAATTGCACATTTCAAAAAGATGAAACTCCTGTTCTTTAATAAGTATTAAAAAAAAACATGCATTGACGTATTAACTATCAATGAGCCAGGAATGTTTCTCTGCTGTTAGTTTGCCATCAAGCTTGTTTATGGTCCACTTATAAGCCATGTTTCTGTTTTGTTTTATCTGCTCTGTGGGAAATGAATGGTAAACATGTGGGCGGTTGATGTTGCAACCTGCCGTGTGAATGCAGGATCAATAAAACCATTCAGGTTTGATAAAAATACAACACATCCTCATGCCACCTCAGCTGACACTGACACTTTGTCACACCTCTTTGGCGTCACTTTGTAAGGAACAAACTATGGCGCTCCGCTTCGCAGTAAACACGGGGTGACGTGGTGAAACAAAAAGACTTAGTTAAGCTTAGGTTTAGGAAACAAAACCACCAAGTTAGGTTTATGAAATACCATATTGGTTAGGCTTGAAAGAAGGACGTGAAACAAGGTAAAACATGGACAACTTAACATAATTACGGAGAATACGTAACTTGAAATTAGCTCAAAAACACTCTGGGACGACAACGATGGTCTCCTAGTGGAAAGTCCTGTGTTTGTTTGACCCATTTACCTCCACTCCCTCTTGGGGGGGTCTTTATACTACGTCATCACACTAACGGAGCATTCTGTCTTAGCCTCTAATAATGATGCCGTTTGGTTTACATTGCAGTTACCTGGTGCGTCTCATACAGACGCTAAAGGTCGCCTTGTGTTTCGCTATCAAACGCAGAGAGATGTGACAAAGCATCAGAATTTGACGCCCTGGGAATTAGAACGGGTTGGATAATGTGACACTAAGAGCACATGATTCATCCCTCAAGATATAATTACAGCTTGGAGCTTCTAACACTGCAGCAGTGAAAATAGTTAACTGGAATAAACAGGTTTCACAAGCCTCACATGGCTGAAAATTGCAAACGTTACAGGTTCTTGTGTCGACTTTTGTGTGGTCATCGGACCAAATAGAGCTAGAAAGAGAGTAAGAAACTTTGATTCAGAGCCGTTTCCTGCAGCAGTTTACTGAAGATTCCACTTATAAAGATTGATACCACACTACGATTTGAATTTGTTCAGTTTCCGTTTCTGGATGCTGTGTTTTGTCCTCATTTGAAACAATAAAGCATGTTGGATTAGTTCTAATTCAGCTGATGATGCTCATGGGTATTGAAGTATTTAAAGCCATCTGCCGTATCAAACTGACAGAGAAAAGAGAGAAAAAAACATGAGTTATCACAAACAAAGTTGAAATGACAAAAAAACGAATGTGTCTTTGTTTGTTTTCGATATGTAGTTATGAAATGGAGAGCTCTGTGCTAATAACCCGCTACTTATCAGTCATACAAAACACTTAAGTTCCACCCTCTCTCCCCACATTGTCTGCAGATGTTTGACTGTCAATTTAAGACAAAAAATCCCCTAAAATTATCTTAAATTAATGAATAAATAAGAATAAGTTCGTACTACGTTGATAGTGTGAAACCTAACACAGATTTAAGTGTTGTACAGATTGTAAAGCCCTCTGAGGCAAATTTGTGATTTTGGGCTATACAAAATAAATTGAATTAAATTGAATGAACACACAATCTGTAAGTGTAATTAAGAGATTCATGTGTAAATGACACAAGTTGCTGTAGAACCAGTTAAACAAGCAGCTCAGCATTCCCACTGGTTTGTTTTGATTTGTACTGTGGGAATGTGATGTGTCAACAGACAGCAAGGATGAGATTTAAAAAAACATCAGACGATAATCACTGACTTTAAGCTTTTATCTAGAAACAGGTGACCTGTTATCATTTGAGACAAAAGTAACCACTGCAACCTGCTTGTGTGGCAAAGTCTGGCTATTGAATTTCAAACCAGTGCTTCCTGTTTTGCCTAAACTCTTACGTGTCATTTCCTGTCCATAGTCAAAACATCCTCACAGCCGCCATCACACTGCGTAGAGCTGTGTGAAACAACTCTCCACATGTTTCTTAGAAAATTGCAGCAAGCAAACTGTGCGTCCTGCTGAGAAGCTGTTTGGCTGTTTGGCTGTCAGCATCCAACCGTAGAGTCTCCGTGACCTCTGCACTCAGAGAAGACCTCCCGTTGAAAAGAGTTCCCACTCCGCTGCTCTCTCGGAGTTCCAACCAGCTATCACCTCAACAGCTCCGTCAGCCGTGACTTAAACACACTGCCACATAGACTCAGAGACAAATACACTTCCTGCACACACACACACACACACACACACACACACACAAACGCTGAAGTCTTTCAACCCACACACACATGACTCTAATTACCTGACATTTATGTTGCAAATCACTCTGTTTGTTTAAAGTTCATCTCTGTTATTAGCTCCTAAACTGTCAGATTCAGTATCTGTGTGAGACTAAATCCAAAGCAGGGGGTGAAAGTGACTAAATAGGTCAAGTAGGGCACAATTTTCAGGTACTTGTACTTCCCTTTTATACTTCTTTATAATTTGACTCACTTTGATAGTGTGTTTTTTTACTCCACTACATATAATTGTATTGTGCTATAATACACAGATTTAAAGGATAAAGCACAATACTAGTTTGAACTGTATGATGCATTAAAATAGATTATAAACTACTAAGCAGTATATAATATGATTCAGTTAAAAAAGTTCCACCTTGACCAATGAAACATTGACAAAGGCCATCCTGAATAAAAAGTACTTTACTTTTCCTAGTACATTTTGTTGCTTATACTTCACCGATACTTTACTTAAATGAGTTCAGGCCTTTTACCTTTACCTTCTTGTATTTTTATATTGAAGCCTTTCTTTTTATACTCAAGTAAATTATGTAAATACTTTGAGTTTGTATCACTGTGAAGCTGACTCACACTTGTGTAACTGTATTGTTTAGGTTATTTAAAGTTCTTCGGTATGTCGGTCACTTGATGTTGTGATAGTTTGGCATCCAGTGACAATAACTCTTTTATATAACAGCTCTTCCGAAAGAGGAAGTGATTATTGAATGCCAGGTATAACCAAATAATAATAAATATGTAATATGTTCATGTAACCATACAAACAAATGTCTTCGCAATAAAATATTTATCTAAAAAAAGAAAAATCACCCATCACACGAAGAAAATAAGAGACAATAAACAAAAATTAAATCCTTTTCTCGGTAAATCCTTACCTTATTCTTAGGCTATATCAGATGAGAACAGGTGCTACTAAATCTCTCTCCTCTGAGCTGCCAACATGTGAGAATGAATCAGCAGTCGGCCCAGGAGAGACAAGGTGGAGGAGGAGGAGGAGGAGGAGGAGGAGGAGGAGGAGGAGGAGGAGGAGGAGGAGGACTCAACAGAGTGGCATTCAGGGAACAACCTGCTCAACCTGCTTCTACACCTGCCAGCAACACACCCTGAACCGCATCCAGTTGCAGCCGCTGTGGAAAGGCCACGCAGGGCCACGATGGAATGAATTAATGGACAGGAGAAGGGGGGATTAATGTGTAACCACATTAATATAAATAACTTGATTATATTAATTTCTGGGTTGCCAGGTTGCCGGGGGTTGCCAGGTTAGATCTGCTAATTCCCCCCCAAGTGGGTGGAGCCTTTAGGCCACAGGTCCTCTGAGCTCTATTCTGTTTTTCGTTTTTTTTTATTCTCACCGAGGGCACACTGTATACGGCGGCTGCTGTCGTCATGGCAACAGCAAGGGGAGGCTGGCGAGCTCGGGTTTCATCCACGCCTTTTGTCTCTTGGGCTATGTCAGGCTACCGAGTGACGTGTTGACTTTGTGAACTCACAGGTCCTCTGCGTCAAGTGGTTTTTTTTTTGGTTTTGTTTTGTTTTTGTTCTTCTTGGTTTCATTCCTGTGTTAACTGAGTCACACAGCGGCTTAATTCATCGGAGTGCGGACCGGAGAGGTGGATGAAGTGGCACTCGGAGCCGATGTGCTCCTGAGAGTCGAGAGCAAGGAGTGGTTGTACTTGTTTTGTTCATGAATCTGAACGTAAAAAAAAATCCTTCAAGAGGGTAAGAATTCTTGAAAGAGAATCTTAACATTCAGAATATGTAAGAACAGGTGTCACTTATAATTAAACCAGAACAGAGTGACAGTGAGGCAGCATGAACAACAACAGAAGCCTTAAACTGAAGTAGCAAAATGGAATTCAGCCATCAATCATTCTATAATGACATTCTCTTTTTCTTCTGTGACATGTCAACATGTTCTCTTTTGTTCTTTTACTGCTGACAAGAATACACAGAATACACGAAACAGATTCATTCAACAAGTCATTGGTCTCCTTAAATATCTTTCTACAACTCGCCCCCTCAAATTTTGACTAGAAAACCATTTTTTATATTTTATTTATTAGTTCATCGATACTTTTTTTGTCAATTTTGCCTCCCAACATGAAGGTCTAAAGCTTGTTTAAATTCTTTCTTCACTGGAATTAAAAACCTTGGGAGAAATACCAACACCTTTCTTTATTTTTTACTTTGTTATTCTTATATTGGCCTAACCATTTTCAAAATTCAAACATTTTAAGTTATAAAAACACTGCAATCAACTCGTAAAATACTCACCATGTGTGCGATTTTATATGTAAAATGTAAAATCCCTCCAGTTTCCAGGGTTGGTGATGTTGCTCCTCCTTGAAAAGCAAATTGTAAAGCATATTGGACAAAAGCACCATATACATGTAGTCCAATTTACCATAAAAAAAAAGAAGAAAAAAATGTAACAAAATGAGTAAAATAACATCAGTATTCTCAGTGGAACATCTCTGACTTCAGAAATGCTTTTCAAACACATTCACATTCATGTCCAGACAGACATGCGCCTTGTTCTCATAACCAAATGACATTAATCCTAGATATAGAGCAGTGAAGGTACCATTGTCTGGAGGTCAACTGTTACGCTGCCATAAATGATGCTCACTGTCTCTGAAGCACTCAGAGCTCCTCACACACAGAGCTCGTCGCTGCCACCTCACGTGGCCCTCCTGTGTTCGGAGCTAATGGGATCATGTAGCCTCATCAGGGACGAGAATAATGGAAGTGTCTAAATCCTGAACAGAGGATAAACAGGCTTCAGACTTCAGTGCGAAACAAAAAAGTGTTCAGAAGCCATGAAATAGTGAAAAAGGTGGGGCACTTTGAAACCCCGGTAAATACATAATGAAGAGCGTCATAACACACATTTATGAAACATGATTCAAGTTTCATGTTCGCTTAGTTTTGTCTTCTGTTTTTGTTTTGTTATTGGCAGTGACACTGCAGTGATAGAGGATTTGCATCTGTAGAGCTGAAGTCATAATGAGGTCATTATCAGGATTACAGTGATTGTCTGGATACAAATAAGCATGCAGAAAATGATACACTTTTACATGACCTCAGTGGAAAGTTGCATTGGGTAGAAAATAAAGACGTAAACAGAGACCTCCACGGTGATGAGAGATTATCTGACAAAACTAGAGCAGGCATCAATAATGTATGATGTTTTTCAGAAAGATTTTATAATTGCATAAAAGCTTGTATTTTACAGAAAAATGACAAGTAAAGAAAAGGAAAGTAAGTGCTGATAATACACATGAGGGTGTTACAAAATAAATATTAGGGTTGCAAAAAGTGAAATGAAAACCCATATGTTTATGATTTGAACATTTCTGACTTTGGTGACTCATAATAGTAAAAGGGAAACCAGATATACAACCAGATTTTTTTGCATTTCCTAAAGAACATGTGTCTTATTGCTGAAACGGCTGCTGTCAAAGTTCTGTACATTTTCAAAAAAATATACTGCATTTTCCCAGTAAGAACAACGGACACAACTTGGTTGAATTTGGTTATGATGGAATATTACATTAAAGAGATACGGCAGTTAATAAGTAGTATGGTGGTGTTTTATGAATGGTAACAAGGTGGGGCTATTGGTGCTGTGCTGAAATATGTCACACATGCTGATGGAGAACTTGTTTATTAAGTTTATTGTACCATTACTGTGTACTGTTACTGTAGGGCTCCCTTTTGGTAGACTTGTATGAGATTTTACAGACATTTCCAAATTTGTTTGCAATCCAATTTAGCATATAGCAAGAGTTATAGCCCCTTTAGTGCATCAGGCTATGCCTTCAAAAGTTTGGTAACCAATTAAAGACAAACGGTAACTGATATTCCAAAACAAAGTCATGAGTTTTGTTCAAGGTCATGTGAATTGAGTAGATGAAATATGTGCCAAAAACAGCAATAAAAGAGTGCAATATTGTTTTTCAAGTCAAGACATGAAACACAAAATAATGGACCACATGTTGGCGCTATAGAATACATGATAATATGTTGAGTTTATCTACATGGGGCACCTGTATATCAAGTATGATTACTTAAGAATGTATAGTTTTTGAGATTTTGGTAAGAAACAAATAATTTCAGTCAAATATTTATATCTAAATAAAAATATATAACAGTCCCCATGTGTCAATGATACTTGAGTGAGAGAAAATTGGAATGATGTGTCAGTCTGATTGCTGCAAGAATGTTTTGTGGACAAAGTTTATGATAGAAAGCAATCATTTGCATATTTGGTTTTCATCAACCCGGTGATTCTATCAAAATCTGTGACTCCTTAAAATGGATAAGCTTTATCCTTGATTCATTTTTTCCAAAATGGAGCAAGAAATAAACTAATTAGGTTTGTTTATAATCCATCTAAACCCATTAATTAAATCTTAATAACAGTGCAGATAGAAGGTCCATATTTCATTTTCACAAAACACATGCTTTTTATTCAAAACAGACTGAAACAAAAAGCATTGAATCATCAGACCGTACAGTAACGCCTCTCTTTTCCTAAAGGACGGTGTGTTTTCTGGGATAAATGAAATGAAGCATTCATCCTTACTCATCTGGAGGATTTCAAGAACGTCACGTACCGTAGATACATGTTGGAAAATAAATCCAGTGAGCAGCCTGGTTCGTTAAAAAAAGGACTTGTAGTGAATAATGAGGGTGGGGAGAGGGTTTGCCCTTTAAACAAATCCTGTTCAGGCGTTTACTCATTCATATGTATTGCTCATTCACGCACATGAGACAAAGAATTCACTCACTCATCCGTGCATAAATGTTTTTAAATAAGTTCCATTTTTATGTTGAATAGCAATTTGCTGTCACACATGCAGCATAGCTCGCATATGACGGTAGAATCAAACAGATTGCATGTAAAAGGTTATGTACATTAAACTGACGATCTAGAAAATCATGATGTGGAAACATGAACTATGTATTCACTTGTACGGTACAACAGTAATATGCTACGTTTGAGAATTGCTACGTTTTGAGAGTTTTTATGATATCTTGCTCCTCATTTTCTGTGGGTTTTGCTACGAAAGCCAGCAACTCTGCCTGTAAATGCATACGGTCTTTTCAAAATAAACTTCCCTCTTAGGTATAGAGAGCAAAAGTTCTTAGTTATGTTTAGAAAAAGATCTTGAAATACTTTGTTTTACGTAAAACCGAAGTCGAATTCCTTGTATGCGTACGCATACTTGGCAAATAAAGCTGATTCTGATTCTGAATCTGAAATCAGAACTAAGAATTAGTTAGGCAAAGATCGGTAGATACATAATTATGTTTAGGACTATTGGTCGTTTGGGTTAAACTAGAAGCGTGCCGTTACTGAAGTACACAAATAACGTGACAAATAAATCCACACTGACTTCTCGTTTCTCGTTTCAACAACGGTCTCCTGGCTGAAAGGTCGCTGTTTGTCGGAAACATCCACCTCATCTCCTGTCTGCCCTGTGTGTGCCTCTACAACCTCATCCATGATTACCTGGATAACATCCAAAATATGTTGTGGGATATCTACAAATTATTTTTGCCAACCGTCCGGTTCCCCCTCAGGGAAACACTGTTAGCTCTGTCAGCACTGCTGCCGTCGTCGGCACTGTTAGCGCTGTTTGCTTCAAACCGTCGGCTCTGTCATCACAATGTTGAGAGCCGTTGAGAGGCAAAGAAATGCTCTTAAGTTTGTATATAACACCTTTATTATGTGGACATGGATGAGATTTTTTCACAGATCTGAGGCAGCTGTTGTTACCAGAGAGATTATTTTTTAAATGTCTGTAAGAGGGAACATGTAGCAGCCTAAACGCTTTAATGGGTGTGCACTGTGAATGTTAATCTTAGCAACCTTTGAGCTATTACTACATTTAAGGTTAATTCACTCTGATTGGATGGAGACAGAAAAGCTGGACGCTCCGAGGACGTTTGTGCATGTCTGACATTTTCATGTTTTCGCTGTCAGACCTGTTTTAATTTGCTATGCAATTACACAATGCTAATGTTGAATTAAAGTTTCATGTGCAGAATAGAAATGATTTCCATCTCTTTTCCAGTAAGTTCTCCAAAATGAGGCTCTCAGATGCGGCGGATAAACATTAGATTTGATGAGTGTTTTCCCTGTATGCTAAAGATTCTGTTGCTCCGTCTGAACAGAATCACTTTGCAAATCTTTGGAGAGGCGTAATGAAAAAAACGTAAACTGCGCCTGCTCCTGCTTTATTTCCTCAGTTGTCGAGTCAAATCCATGAGTGGTTTCCTCTGGAGGTTTTAATGGGTTTTGACTCGGAGTCAGTGAAAATGAAATCTAGCAGTAAATTGCCTCTAGAAAAACACATCCATCAGAGGGAACAACATGTTATCACACTCGAGGTGGTCTCTGTTCGACAACATGCTTGTGACATTTGAACCGCGGCTGTTTGGCACATCCCTGATTCCCTCGGCTCTCAGGAGGGGCTCAACAGCGTGTCAATTTAGATTCAAAAACCTCACAGTTGAACTAGTAAACATGGCCTCAGGTTAGCCATGGAAATGAATGTTGTAAAGCTGTTTTTTTCTCAGAAAGAGCCAAGTTGTTGCTTTATATATTCCTGTGCCTTCAGCGTTCTCTCTGGGCTTGATTACAGTCTGTGTCTAACTGTTACGTTACTGCGAGTCCACAAAAAGCATTAATGATACCCTCTAAGAAAAAAACACATAGGAACACAAAGAGCATGTGATTTTGTGTGTGTGTCGGGGTGTCGGTGTGTCGTCGGATGTATTTCCTGCAGGTCTTGGGAGGATGCTACACTGTCAGAGTTGAATTATCTTCTTCAGGTTTGGGTTTGGCAGAAACCCAGAAGGCAGCAGAGAAAGCTGAATGTGTCTGCCTTGATATCTTTTAGGATTAACTCTTAGATGCGCACTGTACACAATCTTACGTTAAACCACTGCATGGCATTTTATAATACCTTAAAAAGGCCTTAACCTATGGGTGTTTTCCCTTTAACACACAGAGATCAACATTGACCTATGTTTTGTCATTTTGAAGGGGGACAGGGGATCTTTAGGAGGAGATAGTAGGTCAACGGTATTTATGTACATCATCTGAAAGCTGAGAATCTGGAGATTTATTTGAGATGCAGCTCAGGGCTGAGTGTCAAGTTTTTATAGTCATAAATCTGAAATAAAAATGTATTAATCAATAGAATAAACTGTTAACCTATACCATTAGGATTGAAGTATATGATGGCCATTCCCATGCTCTATTATGTCTCATAAGTTGTTAGGTTGACTCTATTTGTTACACAGATTTGGTGCTAAATTTAACATTTGTTTTAACCACTCAAGAATTTTTTTTTTAATTCCTCCATTAATACCACATTAAGACCCTAAGACCTTGAGGAACACCGTAGAAAAGTCATGCTATTTGCTATTAAAACCGTTTTAATATTTGGAGATTTCTGCAGGAAATGCATTCGTTTCTGAAAGTGTTTAGAAGCCACCTTATTGTCAACATACCTCTTCTGAATGCCCTCTGTCTCTAGTTTGTGGTTGTAAACTTTCATATGGCTGTGATTATCCTAGAGGTCGCAACAAGGTGAGTTTTTAAAGTGTCATCATGTTTCAAAAAATGGTCTGACTACAATGTAATGGCTACTAAAGGGACTAACGACAGCACACATAAACTGGGCTCATTGGATTCACAAAAGTCTCAGTTTTCCAGCCATACCCCATTTATGCAATTCCAAATCTGTTTAATTAGACATATTCAAATATACAATTGTTATAATAGGTGAAAATAACACATTAACATGCAAAAAAAACCAAAAACTGCATGTTTTTTGCCCAAAACTGCATGTGATTATCATAAAGCATCTGTAAAGGGTAGACTGGTGAGTTGCATATTTTCTGAGCCGACCACAGCCTCTTAAAGACGGTGATGTTGGTTGGGTTTGTCGACTATCCCAAGACTCAGAGGGTTTGTAGTTTTAAAGGAATTTAGGGGGATTTATTGGCCAAAATGGGATATAATATCAATAAGTATGATTTCTTTAGTGTTTATTCACCTGGAAATAAGAATCGTAGTGTTTTCGTTTCGAATGAGTCGTTTGTATGGACATACGGAGTAGCGTAGAATGCACAATCCACTGGTTTTAGATAGACATTCACGTTTTCAAGTTTTCAGGTCCAACAATCTTTGCAAAACGGGAAAAGATTTAGTTGGTTGCAATCTGCAACTTCACCATTAGATGCCGCCAAATCCTACACAGTGCACCTTTAAGTTTGTCAAAAGATAGAAATAAGTGTCTTCATTTCATGCACATGGAGATGTTTTCACATTTAGCTCTATTGGTTTGAACAGTATTTGGTTGCAGACAAAAATGTTGCTTTCAAGAACAGCCCGAGGTATTATAGTGTCACTATCTAACCAGTTAGACAGGTGTACAAAGGAACAAAGCAGCCTACAGGCTTTCAAATGTTGTCTGAAATCTGGACTAGTGCACTATACCAACAGACTGTACATCTGTTACTATTGTTTCATGCATTTTAATTGCTTGTTTTTAGGTATCCCTGAAAAGAAATGCTGATGTCGCATGCATTATCCTGATAAAATACACTTGAATTGTGTTTGCTCACCGGCCCATCAGCAGGTCAGTGAGGTTGAAGGGGTCACTCTTACATATTATATTTTATATTATCATATTATCCCATGCACTTTGCTATATTCATACCCTCCTCATGGCTTTCATAAGGGACACAGGCTCAAAATGCATATATATATACGCTGCAGCTTATAAAAGTTTGATTATGAATAAACAAAACAGGCTTTATGAGCCTGCTTTAGAGTTTCCTGGATCTTTTTTTTCCTCATGACTATCTTTAATATCAGCAAAGCAGCTCACAAGCTTTATTTGATTTTCAAGATCTTTCAAGAAGATTTGTTGTAATAGCGTCAGTGGAAAATGGTGAAGCAGAAGGGTTTATAAAGGAACTGTGCCAACTAAATTACTATGATACAAACTGAGTCACTTTGACATAGAAGCATCGTACTCCTTTCAAATTATTTTTTCTGAATGTGTGCAAAATATTTAATGGCATAAAAAGTACATTTTGGATTTCAGCCCAACAGCCCTCTTGGACAAGATAAGCATTTCCTTAAATTACAAATCTGATGACTGCATGCCTTTTCCTTTTTTTCTGGTGAGGTGTTGTGTCTGGGGCCAGATGCACACTGAGGGTGGCACAAGAATAATCTGGCTCATTAATGGAGGCTGAAAGACTCCGTTACAGAGTGACCCAGGTGCATGTAAGCAGTGTTGGAGTGCGGCCAATAGAAAGGTCATTCTCTGCGTGGAGCCATAGGACAGGTTTGTGTGACCTTTAATTATTCAAGCAAATTATAACACAAGAGAAATGGACACCTTGCTTTAATTATGTCATTTTCTCAAATTCAATTAATTTGTCGTTAAAGCTGCATTAAATATTTGGGTTTTTTTTGTTTATTTGTCTGTTTGTTGATGGAGCAGAATAACTCTACAACCAGCTGAAAACACATCAAATTACTCTCTAAAAACTCTCCTTTTTGCTCTGGTTTGGTCTCCACCAAGTTGACTTTCTTCACCAGCTAGTTGTTAACTTTGTCTGTTGTTTGGTGCCGGGCAGCTGACGCACAGTGAGTTTATTGTTTCATTGTTTCCTATTTGCCTGGTCTCCTTTTGTAATAATGCATGTAGAACCTCAACACTTTAATGCGCAATCATGGTTTTTTTTTCTATGACAAACTGGGGTATCAGAATATATGTACTGCAGTGATGTCACATGAATGTATAAAAAGTTATGTGACCATAAATAAGAAAGAAAAACAAAAACAGGAAATTGAATCGCACAGATATTTATTCAAATCCCACATGGTATATTATTGAGCAAGACTTTTGTCTTTTGAAATTTGTTATTTTATTTTATTTATTTTATTTATTTTATTTATTTTATTTATTTTATTTATTTTATTTATTTTATTTATTTTATTTATTTTTTTATAAATACTAATAATACTACGACTACTTCTAACAATAATGTGAGTCGTTGGAAGTTCTTTAAAGACCTAGCCTCTTCATTTAGCTCTTAAAGTGCACCAGAGTGATGCATCCACCACAGTCTCACACAATCCTGTCTGAAACACTGTTAGCTTTGTGTGTCGCCTGGTGCTCGGTAGGTAGTGTTCAGTCAGATAGCAGAGTTTATGTGCTGAAAAACAGCTGCTGCAGCGGCTGACAACATGGTTACCAAACCACTAACCAAATACCTCATCTCACAAAGTTAACGAAAGTATCCGACCCGTGATTCAGATCCAATCCATCATTTAATGGGTTCTTTTTTGGCCAATGCTTCACTTTTCCACCAAGTTTAATGAAAATTGCACCAGCAGTTTTACCATAATTCTGCTTACAAACAGACTGACAAACCAAACCTGGAAACATAACCTCCTTAATTAAGTAATTAAGGATCAGACCAAACCGTACAGTAAATGTGCTGTAAAACCACAACGAGGAGCTTTTACACTAATCCCTTTGTTCCTTTAAAAGAGCTTGACATCTATGTGGTGACGGCTGAGTTACCGCAGAACTTTCTGTTTTCACTTTCAGTATGTATTTGCTCATGTAAAACGCTGATTTCCTTCAAATTATCGGCTGTGTTTGTGTCATAAGGAAGCTGACTTGGATACAACCAAACACAGCACATTATGTCTCGTGATGCTGCTTTGGATGACTACAACACTGATGTGATCATTGAAGACAAGTATCTACATGTACAGTGTAAAAACACATACCAGATGATCCATGACTCAATATTTCCACATGTCTGTCTGCTAACTCTGTCGTACAATCAGGACACGCCTTTAGCTGATATTTGCGTCATAAGTCTGAGTGACAGTGGCTAAAAATAACATCTCTATTATTATGTGGTGTTTGTTTATCCTTTTATTTTCCTTTGGGACAAACAGGCAACAGCAAACATAATGACTTTGAATTATTGTGCCAACCAGTCAATATATCTGGAGATTCTTCCCAAACAGTTATTTTTTTTGTCTGACTGACGACAGTAAAAATACTTTTTGGACCATAATTCAAAAAGAGAAATAATCAAGAAGACATCCAGGACAGTTAGAAAAAGTTATTAAGTTTTCACCATCCGGAAGCAAATTACTTTCTGAAGCAAAGAACTGAAAGTGGGTTCTGTCACTTTATGGTTTTGATGTGACATAAGAAAGGCTGGAATATCAGGATGTAGCGACGGATCACAGGAACAAGCAGCTCTCAGGTTATTAACATGTGACAAATTGAAAGTACGTTTCTCTTAAAGGACCAAATCTGCAGGTTTTTAGTTCAGACAGAGCTTCAATTATTTAGCTTAATTTATTTGCTCACTAGAACTGATTTGAACTTTTAAGTTTAATTATCAGGATCATTAACAGGAAACCTAAATGTCAAACTTCATCATTGACAATTATAATAATAATAACTAAATGCTTAATTTCCCAGATAATCATGAAGAAAACATATTTCTTAGTGTTTTTTTAAACCATTTTAACTGTTTGGTTCGCGTCTGTCTCCAAACATAAAAGATTATTAGTTATTATATAAATTTGTAATTAGTTTTTTTTTTCTCTCATTAAAAGAGAACAACTGAATGCCATTATCACTTTTAATTTTAAATGTCAAGAACTAGAGTTTGACACAAGATTTTTCTGTTGGTAATGCAATAGATTTTTAATTATTGCACAAGATCAAAGACCTCACAGTGTCCGCGCTACATTTAGTTTTAACATAATCAAATATAATGTCTGCTAAAGGTCAACAGAGGTTTCTTACTGGAACTTAACTTGTATAATACAAGATTTTAATTACATTCCAGGATGTCACTTTTATTCTGTTTTATTTTGATGCGTAATCCCATTTTAAAACCATGAGTTAATTAAGCCATCAGTGGGTTCACATTAGGAGTCAAAGGCATGCAAGCGTCAAATAAATGATGATGCATTTTCTTGATGAACTGTCACAGTAACTAAATGACCTATGAATAATGCAGAGTGTTGCCTTCGGCACCTCAAGGCATAAACGAGTAAAGGTGGCAGAGCTTTTGAAGAAAATTGCAAGAGACTGAGTGACCAGTTCAAGGGGAGTAGGAGAACACAGTGTATCACAGTGTATTCACCCTGTGTGTTTATTTTATGTACTTATTTATATATATATATAGTATTGTTTTGCCCTCCACTGATGAGAGCATGATGCTGATGCATTTTCCACCACTAGATGTCAGCATCAACCAACACCTTCACCTGTGATCACAGCCTGTAGATGTTAGATAATGATATACTGACCTTTTGAAAAAAGCACAGTGGACCAAAAACCTGGAAAAAAAAATAGGACAAACCTTTAGGAAGAGCAACAGAGACGGGACGATCCTTTAAGGACAGACGGGTGTCGTCTAATTACAATGTAGAGAAGCAGAATTACTGAAAACAAAGTACTAGAAACACAGAGTGACAGGATTATGATACACAGCCCAGACCTGCAGGTAGCAGGGCTGAAATATGCAACACCACAGAGGACACAGTGTATCAATAAAATATAGCAGGTTTTTTGCTAAGTGACTGTAGTACTAAAAAAGGCAATACAACGAATACATTTTGTATTTACAAATATTCCCCTGAAAGATGTAGTTCTTCTGCCCCTCACTATGCTGCACAGCTATGAAGTGCTGGATTCAATGTGACACTGTGAGAACGGTGTTGGATAAAGGGCAACAAATTCAATATTAGTGGCTATAAATCTGATAAAACGCTGATGTAGAGTTGGCCAAATGTATTAATAATACATTCAATTTTAAGCTCCATAGGACTCTTTGGATCATGGTCATTCCTCTCTTTGGATTCGGTAAGCTAAGGTTTCTGTAAGTTTTAATACTAATAATAATTTGAATTTCAATGTTATGAATGAAGCTTTGAACTATTTGATGAAGCCGTACTTCATCATAGTTTCTTTCGATTACCAAAAGTTAAGAATTTTGTCTCGTTCGTCTGGGATCAATCAGTTGTTTTTCTTTTTCATCCCTGTCAAATTTCTGTCCATTCTGTAAACCTCGAGATCCGTCTGAATGAACATCGTTGCTATGTTTCTGATTCCGACGATCACTTTTTTCCCCGCTGGTCCCACAATCTTTGATAACTGCTGCTTTTAATAGAAAGAAACCAAGCAAAAATCTGAACTCATAAGAAAAATTGGCTAAAAAGATGTGTCTTGAATCCAGATTTAACTACAACGCAATTCAATAGCCATAAACTACAGGTTGAAAAACGACCATAAAGTTGAGCGAGAGACAGTCTTGCAATGAGATTACACCAGTCGAATAGCCAAATCAGGTCTGGGTGTAAAGTGGGGTGGGCAATGGACCCTTCCCGACTTCCTACCCCCCCTTTCCTTCCAGCGCCCTTGCTCGGACCACACCGATCTTCGAGCTCAACCTTCATTTTGATCTCAAATACACACCTGTAAAGTTTTATGATTGCATCTCGCAGAGCAGTGAAGCTATCGCGGTACCAAAATCTGTCCACGGACAGACAGAAATATAAATACCTCGCAAAGTACTGCCTCTGTGATTTTCTTTTTTTTATCTTACCTTTATTTAACCCGGCGAACAAATTGGCCCTGCAAAAGGCAAAGCCTCTGGAGGGAAGGAAACATACAGTGTCTCCATGACCACATTCTGCCATGATGACACACACAGACTCACAAGGTGAAAACAGAAATGGACTTGCAGATTGAGGCGGTGGGGGCTTCCCACAGCAGCCTGGTGAGACAGAGAGAGTATAGAGTGGTCGACATAGGAAGTACGACACCACAATTAATCTAGTGAACATGTGCAGAGTACAACGATAGTTCAAGAGCACAGCTAAAGAGAGAACCAGAACATCCATAGGAAATCAAACAATTCTAAGAATGTTGTATAAGTAACACTTTAGTATCAGACGGCTTATAGACGCTTGTCGATATTTATGTTACCATGACAGTTCAATTGTAAATGCTAATGTGACACTCTGTTAGCAGCGGTTGCTACTAACTGATAAGATAGATAGATAGATAGATAGATAGATAGATAGATAGATAGATAGATAGATAGATAGATAGATAGATAGATAGATAGATAGATAGATAGATAGATAGATAGATAGATAGATAGATAGATAACTATACTGACTATTCCTCTATAGCCAAATCAGGGTGTCACAAAAATCAAATCTTTATATTTCTTTTTCCTTTTTGTTTATCTGTTAAAGAGAAAAGTAGGTAGTCACTAGCGTCCAGCAACATATATATGTGAATGTTTGTTTGTGTTTTTGTGTAATACCTTGAATAGGGCACCATGACAATATCTCTCATGGCTGCAAAATAATCTGTTTCATAACAGTAAAGTCATTACAGATAATTGGTTGGTAGCCAGTGCCTTCATTTAACCCTTACAATGCTCAATCGTCCTTTCTGTCTCAGTGAGATAAACATCAACACAGCTGAATATGTTGCTGCATAGAGAAAACAGAACAGAAAACAAAACAATCAGATCAGAGATGAAATAATAGTCAATACAATCCCACTGCTTCAATGTAACATTATTATTATTATTGTAAAGAAGAGACCTCTCCATAGATTCTGTTTGTACGGTTTGGGATGACTCAGTGAAGATGAGATTCTGCTAACATGTGACTGCATGTTACAATGTCTCTTTGTTCCACAGCTTCACTGCTTCATTCCTCTTGGCGTTTTATGATTCTCTTAATGACTCCGGGAACGTTACAGTGTGTAGTTTACTCTGGTGACCTGCAGAAGTCCCAGATCCCGACTCCATAAAACATTTTTGACATTAGGTGGAACTGGATGTTTTGCAGCATGACTATGCTATGAGGTCAAACTGCATAAATCCGTGAAAGATTCTGGCTACTTTCTAGGAAATACTTGAAGTACCAAGAAGTGATCAGAATCAGAAGCAAGGAAAAAGTATTTATGATACTAAAAAAGATTTTTAATTAATGAATCAATATTTTTGTCACCAAATAAAAGGTGCCTTACATGAAAGATGTACAGTTTTTGGTGTATTTTCAATTGACAAATTGCTGTGCAGTGATATCAGTAATAACTTTGCTAAGTGTAACTGAATATACCTAGAGGAAAATAGGAAGTTAATTGGTCTTTCACAGAAAAACTGATTCCTTCCACAGAGATGACATCACCATCCAGTCATGAGCTGGAACGTCTGCTGCCTTAAAATCCAGACTCACACACAAACCAGTGAGACAGAAACAGAAAACAACTCATCACACTAAAGAATCATCAGGCCTATGAGAAAATATCTTGAAAGATGCACAAAGGAATTCATTGGATTTAACTCCATTGTTCCTTTTGACGTTTTTTCTTGGACGTGGGTGTCCAATCTGTGCTGGAAATGCTTCACTTGAATGGGGTCCTTGATGTAATCCGTGAGATTTTTTCACAGTCTTCACGGACGTCATTGTCTGGTTTTCTCACGTGCAACAAAATGTTTAAAAATGGAGCAGAATGAGCCAGTTTCTCTTTTCATTTCATTTTGAGACTGCGCTCCCATTTGGTTTGCAGAGAGCAGTTACAATTACAAAGTCTGTAAATTGTGCTGCTGAAGATGGTCCTACTACTGAAATGTAGACTTTTTAGTGTCACCTTTTGCACATCTACTGTAATATATTGATTTTTTTTTCTATTTTCGAGTGTGCAGACATTTTTTCCCTGTGAGATGGGACTCTTTATCTTGGCTTAACTTAGATTCCGCTTCATGAAACGCCTAGTCATCAAAGAAATAGAAAATGAGTAGAACGGACATCGTACTGTTTTTTTGTGGTCATTTGATGGGTGCAAAAGGAAATGGTGATTGTTGCTAGACAACACACATCAGTGGGACCGTAAAGTGCTGGCTAGTTAGTTTGTTAGCTTCTCCTCTGGATGGTGGGAATTGAGAAGGATGGGCAGTTAGACCCAGCGATGCCACTTGCCACCAGCCTGCTAGCTTGCTAATTCCACCATGCTGTCATGCTACAGTGGTTACAGAAAATGCGACATTACAGTTATCCCTCATATGCTTTCCTACGCTGTGACAAGAGTGTGTGGATGTAGCATTAAGTTGGTAGATGTTACTCATTCAGGGCTGCACGGTGGTGTAGTGGTTAGCACTGTCGCCTCACAGCAAGAGGGGCCTGGGTTCAATTCCCGGGCTAGACAACCTTCTGTGTGGAGTTTGCATGTTCTCCCCGTGTCAGCGTGGGTTCTCTCCGGGTTCTCCGGCTTCCTCCCACAGTCCAAAGACATGCAGCTTAGGTTCATTGAAGACTCTAAATTGCCCGTAGGTGTGGATGTGAGTGTGAATGGTTGTTTGTCTCTATATGTCAGCCCTGTGACAGACTGGTGACCTGTCCAGGGTGAACCCTGCCTTCACCCATTGACAGCTGAGATAGGCTCCAGCACCCCTGTGACCCTTAACTGGATAAGCAGGTTACGGAAAATGGATGGATGGATGTTACTCATTCATGTTCTCTACACTTCTAAACGTTACAACTCCACTACTTGTTTTAGTCGTTACTGCAAAACCTCATCTCAGTGAGTCCGCAACTTGCCGTAAGTTGGTTTATTACATACAGATGCTAGACAGCTACAACCAACAGTACACACAAAAATGGCCACCACTCTGACTATACCGCTACGTTGATTTGAATGGAAATTTACGTTCTACTCCTATTCTATTTCTATGCCTGCCCCATTTGTTTGGTTTGCAAAATGAAAAAAAAAAAAATTAATGCAATGTTCTTTTGCGGTACATGTAGAATTGGTGGAATTGGTTCTCCTGCAAATGTTGACAGAAGGCACTGTGCCAAATGCAATCACTGTCAGAGCGACTTTCAGTGATCCAAAGCAAGTTTCAGACTGAGATGACTCAGGGCCTCTCTACACACCAAAAAAAAAAAAACTCAGCTCTGGACAAACTTTAAAGTAAATGATATTTAATCAAGCATTTTCTGCAAGTGGCTTTGGGAGAATAAAATCACAGGTGTGATTTCAAATCATGTGATCATAAGCCCAAAATACATGAGTGTTGAGCAACGAGGTTCAACATCTTAAAAATGCAGTAATTATAGAATAATATCCATAAATGTCAGGAATAGGCAAAACACTTAGCATTTAAAGCTACCATTCAAAAAAGAAATGTAATAGACAATTTCATCCAAGATATACTCGTATAATCCATAGACCTTAAAGAAAAGAAAATAAGAAACCTTGGACAAAAAAAGCAACACCTTTCAGCCTACGCCAGCCAGGATAACAAAAGAAAATGTTTTAGCTGGTATCTCAATTGAGTTAGTCCTTTACTATGTTTATTCAAATAACCCAATAATACTATGAAAACACTGTAAAAGGCACTCTGTGGTTCAGTATGTTCCTGTGAAATTTACTGCTTTGGGGATCAGGGGGAAAAATCCGTCACTGGCATCCAGCAACATTTCCCTGTTAGAGATGTTCGTGAAGTTTGAGCCCATAAGTATTTAATAGGTAGAAGAAGCCCAGCAGGATTAAAGTTATGGCCAGTTTTTGTACATTTACAGCACCGTGGAACAAAAAGGCCACTGGCTAACCTCGGCGTAATCTTTGATCTTCCTCTACAATACCTCAATGTTCACTTCAACACATATCTGCCAACTGATTAGATCATTTTCCATAAATGTTCTTTTGACATGCCCAGCTACAACTTAATGTGTCCAGGAAATGTACCAAAGGCTCAATTTCCCATTGAGAAATCTGGATTCATTTGGTGACAAATGGAAAGAGTGGCTTCGTCAGCACCTCTTTCACTGTGGGAGAACTGAATTGGGAAAGCTTTGTTTTTCATGACACTAAAACCCACAATATTTACCACATATGCTCCTTTTTATGGTTACCTTGAAAATTGCAGTCATTAAGTTGAACAGTGTGTTACTAAAATGACTAAGAGGAGTGTTTACAACTTAGATTTAAAAGTTATTTGTCCTTGGGTTCTTTATGATACTGTGGAAATTGCCTCCTTGAATAAAACAGGAAAAAAAGAAAACCACAAAACCACAATAAATAAAGCAAAATATAATATAACAAGCTTAACATAAGTACGAATGAGGTACGAAGCTTAAAATAAAATGACAGACTGACTGTTCAATAAAAAATTGTTCATAAAGGTGTAGGCACATTTTGAAGTGTGCTCTGAGAAAACTCAAGACCTGCAGCACAGATGTTAAAGTCAGTGTTTAAAAGTTAATGTCCAGATGGAGCTTAATCCTCAGAAAGTTAGTACTGTGTGGTAACAGCTGTTCAAGGGCAGCTTTTATTTCACACAGATCTTGTGCGATTATAGGATGGAAAAGCAGTGAATGCTTAGTTGACCATCTGCTTAACCCTTACCCTGAACAGCAAATGTCCAATCAAAGCTTAGCAGACTAGACACAGCAGGTCTGTGAAGCACGTGTTGAAGACCTGGATTTAATTGACATTTAAAGAGTTTGGATGTTTTTTTTTAGCCTTTCCAAAACTAACAACAATTAAAAGAAAGAGTGAAAGGAATAGTTTCGACAGATCTGCATAAATTGCAATCGTTAGCATGTCAGGCTAACGATTCCAATACCTACAGTGACCCATCAAGAACACATCATTAACTAACAACATTCTTTTTGTTGGGTTCCACATCTTTAAAAAAAAAAAACATTCACAACGATCACATCCACATGTGTTTTTTACTTTGCACTCCAGCAACTCAAGCCAACCTTAACAGAAATAAAGTTAACTTCACCAAACACATAATTTAGTCCCCAATAAAAATGTAGCATTAAAAGTGAAACATACTTTTTCTAAAACACAAGCAGCCACACAGGAATAAAATGACAGTTCCATCATAGATTTTCCGTTATTATTTTTAATGAAGAATAAAGACTTTTTGCAAGGGATATGCTGGCAAAAAGTTAGCATTTATCAAGTGCCTATTATAAAAAACCTCTTACAAGATTGTCATTTTAAAACAAGTCAGCTGAAAGCAGGAGGCGGCGTTTACAGCCATCTCGTGGAGCTTAATGTTAGCATAATTAGCTAGATAGCTGATCAAATCAGCGACGGCTGTGGCGTAGTGGAGAGCAAGGTAGTTCTCCAATCAGAGGATCGGTGGTTCGATACCCGGCTTCGGCAGTCGATGTGTCCTTGGGCAAGACACTTAACCCCAAGTTGCTCCCGAAGGCTTGCCATCGGTGTGGACTGGATGATGAATGTTAGTTAGAGTCTGATGGTGGCACCTTGCATGGTAGCCTGTCATCAGTGTGTGAATGGGTGAATGATATGTAATATACTACTGACTGTAAGTCGCTTTGGATAAAAGCGTCTGCTAAATGACTGTACTGTAATGTAAGAAATAATTGTCATTTGACAACTAGCAAAATCTAGACAATTTGCCTAAACTTCTGTCTGAGGGCAAAGGAACCATCATTTGAAAAATGTACTTTTTAACTAAGTATTTTGATGGTACATATGTGTGGTGCAAGAACAGAAAGCTTTACAGGTTTGAAACAGAAACTAAGGGGGCCTGGGCTTACTGTGGCTTTAAGTGGCTCAAATATATCTCAAAGCAAAGCCCAAGGGGACCTAAAATGGTGATGGGCCATCAGAAACAATGCCACATAAAGTCCCTCCAGGGCCGTGTAAAGCACATCTTCTTTAAAACCAGAATAATATGAGAGAAAGTGGAGTCTTTCACAGAGATGAAGACAGAAATGTCTGTCTCCGTCAAGTACAATGTGGGCATTAACGGTGTCGTTCCCAGGCAGACAGCGGCATGGATGGGCTCATTCCTGCGGCCCGGCACCCAGGCAGACAGTCGGGATACTCACAGAGCCCCGACCACCATTCATGTAGCAGCACGATCCAAAGATTACCGCACTGGCCTCGGCCGCGTTGCCAACTTCCACACAAATTGCTTACAGCATGTGGAAAGCATGCGCACGCAGCGAACAAAAATAAGTGGTCGTGTGGCAGAGTTTCAAGAGGCACTCAACAGCTCCACTGTGCTGTTTGAGTGGCAGTGTGTGCTGGTAAGTGTGCAGGCCTGCACACGGCATAAACAGCTCTGATCAAAGTGTTTTATTAGATGCTCGACAGTTGTTCCACTTACATTTGGTGCATAAATATTTCTCTGAAAGATTCTAATCTGGGGTCAGAGCAAATTTTAAACCCTAACCTCAAGCTGTAAAGAGGCAGCCAAAACCAGCAATTAATCAATGGAGAAAACAAATGTTTGCAGAGCATTAAAATATTCTCTTTTGTTCTTCCAATTTACATCTTAAATAAGCTTTTGGTTGTAATTCAGGGAGTCATCTCAATTACCATCTCTCAGGTAGAAGTTAAGTGTTGCACTTAAGCTCTTCACACCAACTCCCACCAACTGTGACCTTTTCCTGAGGCTGATAAGTGTTCTTGTATAATTACACACCACAGACCCCTGCGCAGTAGCAGTAAAGCAAAAGCTTCATTAAAGGGCAGCCGTGGCTTCTTCCAGGACTTTCAGCACTGACTTGACTCATGCCATCGCTTCCACTAACACTTGACTAGACAATGATACCTTAGATCGTATTACGAGTCATGTTTTCTTTGCCAACAGTTAATTCTGTTTACCAGCAAATATGTGAAAGCCCAATAAAATTAGGAGGAACGGAACAACAGTTATTATTGTTAGAGTTTTTGTATGATCTTATTCAGTGCAGTAGATGGACAGATTTGCATACAATAACCTGACTTCAAGATGTAACTCATCACCAGTCATGAGGGGTATTGTAATCACATTTCCTCAGTGATACCTGTATATCCTTGGTTAATATTAAGGCAGTGTACAGACATAATCATTCTTAATATTCTACAGAAATATTAAAATAGTTTTAGGAGCAATTATGCAAGAAATCCCTCACCAAAAATTGTCTCACATTACATTACGTTGCGATCACCAGATCTACCTTAATAGTACCCAGTAACCTTTTTTTGAAATTGAATAAACTAGCATTCTGAATGTTCTTTGACGTAGATTAATCGTTTTTTTATGCAGTACTGTTAGAAAATAGAAGCATAAGTTTTGTGGGCAAATTACACAGTTACATTTTTGAAATAACTTAACATTGCAAATAAGATGAACTATTCCTAAAACCTTACCTGGCTGCCTTAAAAAAGATAAGTTAACTCAACTAGATGCTTACATTACATTACATTACATTACATTACAGTCATTTAGCAGACGCTTTTATCCAAAGCGACTTACAATAAGTGTATTCAACATAGGTATTCAAGAGAACTACTAGTCACCAGAAGTCATAAGTGCATCTCCTTTCTTAAACAATCATCTTAAAGCATAAACCAGAGCAAAAGTATAGTGCAGAGGCAAATTACTACGAGAACAATAATTGCAACAAACTAATAACGAATGCAATAAGTGCTACGAGGAAGGCTCAGGGTAGTACTTCATGAAGAGGTGAGTTTTCAGCCTGCGCCTAAAGATGGGCAGCGACTCTGCTGTCCTGACGTCAGTGGGGAGTTCATTCCACCACTGAGGGGCCGGGACAGAAAAAAGCTGTGACCGGGTGGATCGGCCGCAGGGACCTCTGAGCGACGGGGCAACCAATCGCCCCGAGGCAGCAGAGCCAAGTGGTCGGGCGGGGGTGTAGGGCTTGACCAAGGCCTGGAGATAGGAAGGAGCTGTTCCTTTCACTGCCCTGTAGGCTAGCACCAGAGTCTGTAACTGGATGCAAGCTCTTACATTTGCTTAGTTTAGAGAACGTTCAGTATTATGTTTGCATAACTAAGATATATAAATTGATTCAACAAGATGCTTAGTTTAAACAACTTTTATTGACATGTTTGTACAACTCAATAAATCAAATCAAGTTTGCTGGTTTAATTAGTTATTCTATGTTGGCTCAACTACGTTTAAGGAACTTTAAATGTCTTGTTGGTATCACAAAAAAAATACTTGTTGATTAAACTTAAAGTGTAAAGTTGATTGAACTATTTTGTCAGCTTTACATTTGTCACCTCAACTATTTATTCTAAATTTTAGAAATGTAAGTTTCTTAACTTGCCTAACTCAACATTTTATGGCAGCCAGGTTACAAATTATTTTAGTTTTTTTACAGTGCATAGGCACCCAGTTTTAGAGACACGCCCTGAGCAAGAACATCCAAAAAGCATTTCTCACTGGCAAACTAAAAGATGAAAGTGTTAACTAATCACAACCATATCCTCATCATGGTGGAGGTGTTTATCTTCCTTGGAAACCTTGCAAGGAAAACCCCAAAGCAAAGATTCAAAACAAAACAATCTCAAGGTCCCTTTAACAGCTGTTCCAGAGCTTTCACTCATATCCCGTAATCATCATCAGCAGATTTAGTTTTCCCAGAATGTATTTGTTCATCCTCTCCTGCCACATTCTTTATTCCCAAGGCCCCATTCATTGGCAATTATTCCATCCATCCACCAAATGCCCTCAGACTTTCCATCCTTTCCCCATCACCTGACTGTGACACAAACTACTCACCTGTTCCCACTTTCCTCATCAGCCCTGTATATATTTATTCAGCCCCTTTCCACTCCCTCCTTGCCAGTTAGTCAAAGTCGCTATATGCCTTTGCTTATGAGCCTCAAACCAACAAACTAAATGGGCCTCTTTGCATTTCCTGTTGCAATTTTTGTTATTGAGGTAGCTGACAGGAAGGAAACTTGGACCAAAGCGGTTGCCCTAGCAACAGAATGGTAAATAAAAAGTTTATACTTTGGCAATAAATCCCTGAACATATTCTGTTTGTCTACGTTTGGGTCCAGTGAGGACTACTCATTTTTATTTAGCAAAAAAGTTAAGACTTCTTGTCATTTTTTTTACCTCAGTGCAGTTGACAAAACAATCTTGCTACAAGCTCCGTTTAGCAGCTGTTTTGTGTGTTTGAAAGCTCCAGAACAGCTACTAAATGGCTCTTTTGGTAAAACTTTGTTTTTTTTTTACAGTAGATAAAATGCAAAAACTGTGCACAGAATAAAAAACAGCATCCAGCTCCGGAAGCCTGGCTAGCAGTTGGCTTTAAATAGCCCATTAAAGCTAAATGGTGACACTGATCCGTGAGGTCACCACCTGAAGTGAGATAAACACATCCCCGTCGGAGTAGAACCGGTTCAAGCGTCAACTGAACATGGAAAAATAACCTCTCTGAGGCAAAAGAAACATGAAGTACCAGTTGAATTTCGATCTGCAGCTCATATTCTCACACAGTGTGAACTCGCCAGGTGAACTGTTCTCCCCCATGGAGCTTTTGGGTAATGATGGGGAATTTGGAGTGTGCTCCGGGGGACAGTCTTATTGATCGGAGGCATTGTTATTGGACTTTTGTGCTGGAAATGAATTTTCTATATAACAAAGGCCTGTGTTCAGAGTTTTGCAGACATGCTGAAAGAGAGGCGGTAAAAGTAAAATTGCTCAGGCAAATGTTTTTCAATATTATTTTTATTTAACCTTTATTTGGCCAGTAAATCCCATTGAGATTTTGAATTCCATTTACATTGGAAAAGATACTAGTGCAAAAGTTTCCACAAGCACAACATAAAAACACAAAAAACTGACTTAAAAAAATGCAAATTCCTTCAACTAAAGAATAGTTTTTCAATCGCTCTTGCCAAGGATGAGGCAGAACCATACACGATGGTGTCGTCTGCATAAATGTTGAACTGTTGGAGCCATCGTGCAAAAGTTTGGCTTCAGGACACTTTGACTGGGCGGAGTAATGTTAAGGTTGTGGTTTCTTTTCCATTTTAATGTGACGTTTCCACTTTTAACATAACTGCTAAAGGAGTTGTTTTGGAAAAGGATGGAAAAGTCTTCAAATTTAAATGAACTATTGCTCAAGAGAGTAAATCAGTGAGAGTAATCAGTTAAGATTGAGTTAAGTTTTTTTACTTTGGTAAAAGCCAAGCTACTTCCTGAGCCCTTTCAACTCAATCAAATACATGTATTTCAAACCATTCCTTTATTGCCATCAGATAGCCAGTTTAAACAAAGGATGAGAGAGTCCCCTGTGTTCTTTTCAAAACATTTTATTTTATTTTCAGGTAGCCCACACACTCTCATAGCACCTCTGTGGCTGTAACACCCACAGAAGATCAAATCTAATTTTTTAGAGCATACTTTTATCTGTAAGTGATTGATTGTCCATTTTCTGGGCTCAGCCATCATCAACCTATCTGCATTGGTTGCTGTGGTGACAGCACGATTGTTCACAGTATGATAATAAATAAGACCAAAACAAAGCTGCAGGCTAGATGAGGAATACAGATGTGTCCTTCTGCACTGGAGGCCATAGATTGACTCTTCTTGACTGATGTCACATCAGGCGGAAGCCGTGTCGTCGGAGGACGTCAATATGCAGCCATGTTTCCTGCTGCAGTTACAGCCGTCCAAATCAATAAAAGCAATCTGGCTTGGATTTGATCTGCTGATCTGAACATATACTATATAGCTTTTGGGATTTAAACACATTCCCTCCATGCAATGTGGTGTATGAGTCATTTCTGTTTTTGTCCAACTGATCCTATAGTCAGTATCAACTCTCCCAACTGCCAGGCTGATTCACTGCGGTGAAATGAATCATCTATCTGTCAAACCTATTCTTATTCCATTCTTCTCTTTGCAGCAGTATGTGTTGTAGATTCTGACTCATTTTGTCATTTTTCACCTAATACGTTGTGGAAAAATGCCCATCTGCCCAACGCTTTGGATTAATGTTATTGTTTGCAAAGACGGGTGCGTGTTGTTCCAAAAACACACTCGTACTCAGCCTACAGTATGTTTGATACTAATGAGAGTATGGGTCCAATTCTGTGTAAAAATCTGGTTGATTTCATTATGAATATCTGCTCTGGCTCTTATGTTTGTGGTAATAAACGTCATACCTACGGAGCTTTGTTTATTTTTCTGCACAATAGGTAGTGTGTCATCAGCGATGCCAATGCCAAACATCTTGAAAGCAGTTTTCCAATCATTGCAATTGCTTAAAAGAGGACAAACACTGCTATGTGGTTTCTGCGTTTCTACCCATTTTCTCCCAATTTGGAAAAAAGCACTGTGGTCTTTGCTATTGCTAATTCCCCCTCAGCGCAGCACAAGGCATGGTAGATAGTAGAACTTGGTTGTACTAAATAAGTTGAGTTGTTCTCATAGTTCCTCTTTTATGCTTCTCTCTGTTAATTTTTTCATGTCCTTGCACACTTGGAGAGCAATCTAGAGAAGGAATTCAGAGCTGTTTTACAATGAACGACCTTGCAATATCACTGTGAAATGCACAGGGTAGAATACACACATATATTTTGCCTAGATATCTTCTATCTGGACCCAAATTATTCGCAAACTGTTGGTTAAATTGTTGTAAATTCAGTGAACATAAATATACCAAATCAACGGAGGATTCAAAGTGTGACTTGGGTTATAATGTAGGAACCAAACTTAAGCTCCTTAAGGGGGTATTGTACACTGGTGGTGTATATTCCTGAACACATTTGAAATTCATGATATTACCACAAACCAATTGACACACAGTGAACCTGGTGCCCTCAGAGCCTCTGAGGGTCTGGAGCCCGGGGCCTGTTGCCCACTTTGTCTGGTTGGTTATGCAGCCTTGGCAGCGCCTGAAGCAATTGAGTTGGTTCAAAGATTTGATTTTCCATTAATCTCCTGGCCTCCCAGAGCCGAGGGCATCCCATTTTCACTGGGATTAATCACTGCGATGATTAACCGGACTCTTACCAGGTCAAACACTGAGTTTCTTTGGCAAAACAATAATCATAAACTACACTTTAAACCTACTTTAGTCCTTGCAGCAGCTAGTGCAGAATGAAATTATTACCTTAAACACACCCCAAATCATTCATAGTGATGCAGTCCTCTGTGATATGGGCCCAATTCCAATGTCCCCAATAAAGCCTTAAACTTTGAGACCTCAGGGATTTTTTTCTTAAATACAGTTAGAAAATATGTTTCTGTAACACCAAAAATCGAAAATGTCACCCTGAACTGAGATAAAATAGGATTCCAGACATAAGAAGTTTCTGTAATGAGGCCTCAGGAGATCTAGTTAATTAGGCGATGACAGATGAGGAAGTGGGAACAGGTGTGTTAGTGGGAGGAGCTTAGATAAGTAAAGGCCAAGTTTGAAGTGTGGACTTTACTAAGTACTGGTTGATTGTTCTTCTCTTTGTGAAGTCATCGGTAAGCCTGAGCACTTCACAGAGGACACACACCCCTATGGCTTCCTCGGTTTTGTGTACTTGAATATCTGGTATTAGTGGAAAAATGCCTACAAATCAAAGAGTGTGTTCAACTGAAATGTTTTTACGTGCCCCAGTTAATTTTTTGGTCTTTGCCTTTTTATGTTCAGTCAAGAGCTGATTATTTTCCATTAGGTCTTGTTTAATTGTTTGTTAATGTTGCCTGATTTTGATATATTAAGATAAAACTAACGCTGACCTCTTTTCAGGAGAATTTTTTTTATAAAACCACTTTCAGCCAAAGTTTAATGTCAGAATCTTTAAAAATTGGAAAGAGTTTCGTCATAAAAGTTTTCCCTGTGAAATGAAAGCATAGCGGTCAAGATGTTACAGTTGAACTCAAAATGGCAATGGTACATTGAAGATAATTCTTTGCCTGTAATATCACAAATAATTTGAGCACAACCGTACAAAAGCATCTCTCCTAATGGGCTTTTAGTGCTCGGCCTCTTTCAATTTGAAGAAAACCTGGCGGAAGAAGCCGGTGAGAGATCTCAGAGGATGAAGCCAACCCAAACAGATATATAATAGCTAGAACCAGAATGTTTTTACCAGCAGCAGTGTAAGTAGCATCAAGCATTGTTATTACTTGTCTTTAACCCAATAACCAGCAGGTCTGCGCTAAAATCTCTACTGGCTCTTTAGATCCTTGATGGATATGTTGATAAGTCTGAGTATCTGCAGGAGATTAACATGGTTATTCATGAACAAAAAAGGCAAACTAATCATACAGCGCCACCAGGCGGCTGCAAAAGCATATAACTTGTGTCATTTCAGACATGCACACTTCACCATTTCCTTAAAAACAATGACTTTTTAAAAATGTTAGACTCCTGCCAATCTCTCTGGTGAGCATAAAACCGCAATCAGCAAATTTGGCTCTGGAGACTTTGCTTGGTTACGGTTTCATAAAATCTGCGTCATAAAAGTCGCGTGGTGCAGAACTAACTTCTAACTGGCTTCTATGTATGTTTATGTTTTCCAAATTTCCTGTGCTATGACTGAGGCAGTGCATTATTTATGCTACCAGAGTTGGAATACCACAAAGTCCCTGAAGTCATTATCTACTGAATGAGACATGTAGCGAATGACGCCAGCCCCGACTGCATATGAAACCCATTATCCTTTAGTGATTATTGTTCTCCCCTGATGTTATAAGGTTGTGGGTTTAAGATGGAAAGAGGTCACATCTCAATGCTTCAACAAAAGGTTGTATCATTAATGGTTTATTTTCGCTCCCTTTAGAGAATATCCTCATTCTGCACACACATGCCTTGCTATATTCTTGGAAACAAATTTGCCTATTTGCGTTCCTTAATATCTGAGTTATATTTCCAATTAGAATTCCAGCACACATATTCTTCAGTGGCTTCCCTTTAGAATAACAAGAATCATTAGATAACCAGGGGATATTATGCTACAAATAAACTATTTTTAAAATAAGACTTACAAAGCTGCTTCCAATTTAACTTCAAAGGTTCCTTCAATAACTCAGTCTCAGTAAAGGTCCCCTCAGTCATTGTTGTGGCTTTTATAGCAGTAATTGTGTAAAAATTGTTGAAGTCATCATTGGACGGAGAACAAGCCGCATTAAGTCTCTGATCAGTCGGAGGAAGATGAGTGACGCAGGTCTTCTTCCAGTGCAGCCAAGCATCTAAATCTCTTAATAAAGGGGTTTGTGAGGAGTTTGGCTGGTATTTCTTCCATAGCTTCGTTAATTGAATTGATTTGTCTTTTATAAAACGCAGCTGTCCCATTGAATTTATTGTACACAATGCTGAGCACAACTGGAGCTATTAACATGCATCCGGTTCCCATTCAGTTAATTCTGTTTTTTTTGGTGTGATATATTTTTCCCTGTTACATTTTGAGAAAAACAACGCAATGTCTCCAGCAGATAAAACTGCAGCTCTGCTGAAGTGTTTTTTATTTTTTGCGTTATGTCTAGTAAGTGGCTTTTAATTGGTTTTGTTCCTTAACTCAGAATATGCTTGGTATAACATTGAATAAAGTTAAAGAAAAAAAATCCCAATTATGAATCCTTTTTGGTATAATATGATTAAGATTTCATGCTGTTAAAGAACACTGTCATTTCGCATGAACTTGTCAAACTCATGTCAAACCAATTCCTGCCTCAACATTTAGAAAAATGAGCAAATCTGGTATCACTCTGGGTCAATAGGGCTAGCTGTTTACCCCTGTTTCAAGACTTTGTGCTAAGCTAAGCTAACCAGCTTCATATTTAAGCGACTGAACAGACATCTTTGATTGTTTTTTCTATGTAAGCTTTAAATAAAGTGTAAGGGGTGGATACAACTGATATTTTATCTCTGTAAACTATGCCCATGGACTACGGTTTTAAGCTAAATCTTTCCAGACATAGGCCTATGCATTGTGCATTGTCCCTCTTAAATAAACATAAAATAAATAAGTACTTAATAAGTTATCAAACTGTCCGCCAGAGCACGAACAAGCGTACTTCCTGTTATGTCAAACTTTTGCTTTAATGCTAAGCTGGCTACTAAGAATGATTTCATAAAGAACATAATGTGAAACTGTGCGTTGAGACGGATGTCGTTGCTCCAGAAGAGGATGTAAATGAAGCCCAGTGACTGCACGTCATTGCAGTTTTATGTGGATTGAATCATATTTGGCTTCGGAAGGATGTGCCAATAAAAGTTATATGTCTCTTGGAAAGAAAGTTCCACAAACAGAAAGCTTAATCTTTCTCAGCAAAATCTTGAAATCTGAATGCTTTTAATTTCTCATAGGTCTCCCCATAAATAATGACGAAACACCCACTGTCCTAAATCCAGTTCTTTCCTGGCGTGGAGACAGTTTCACTGCGGGGAAGTATTCCCCGTTTCTCAGAGATCAATCAAGCCACACATGTGCGCGGACCCAGTGCCAGTTCAAATCCGTGCTTCGCCGTCCATTAGTCAGAACTGTCTTTATTTTACACGGTGAGTCAAAGGGATGTGAGCTAGCCTGAAAAGCAACAGCTGCCAGTGGCCGTAGGGAAGAAGACCATGATCTGAAACAGACGAGCATTTGGAAACTTTCAGGCACTCAACAGCACTCATAGGCTAGTCTTTTTTAAGCCTTCAAATAAAAATCCAGATATCTGACATCAAGATTAAATGTGAATAGCAATATAAAACAAACTCTTTTCTTTATCTTTTGATTGATAAGATGCCTCAGAGGTTACACCTTGAGGAAAGTTTGGGTCCAAAAAACAGATTTGAACAGATTTGAGACAAAATGTTCAGATACGTTTGTGTCATTGCATTATGGGCATTATAAGATTTGTTTCTAACCAATAAAACTTTGTGTTTGGTGGCAGATGTCTTAAGTAAATTGGCATGGGAAAAAAAAACAGGTCGAAGGGTTTTTATGATAATAAATATCACATCAGGATTCTTTACATTTAGGAAAACATCTACTGTAAATCAACAAATGTGACAAATCAGAATATGAATATAGTTAAGTTGAACGATGTAAACTAAAGAAAAATTGCATTGGCATCACATCAAGCAAGGAGAACTACTATTACCGATCACATACAATGTTAATTAATTATACTGCATTAAAATCAAAGCGTAACTTCAACCCCAAGGTCTGATTCAAAATTCACCCGCTGCAAATCAACACTTGAAATGATGAAAGCACTTGCAAATGACAAGGTGGTACAAAATGTAAACCATACTTTGGTGTTTCATTTCCCCAAAAAAGTGTTCAAGGGGCTGAGAGATGAAACCAGGCCCACTCTGGTATGATGCTCTTTTTTTTTTTAAACAAGTGTAACGTCAGCATGAACACATGGTGGAATTAGCAAGCTAACATTAGCTAGCTAACTAGCCAGCTGCTAAATGAGTAAAATGATTCATGATTCATCACACTCTTCCTCACAGCGTAGGAAAGCACATTGATATGTCCAGATCATGAATCATTAACACTGAATTACCAGATGTTGTAATGTGCTGATAGCTTAATTTCCAGTCACAGAAAGGAGAGAACAGACGTGATGTATTGCTACACAGTGGTTACTGAAAGAAAGAAAATGATAGAGGATGTGGGGAGAGAAGAAGGAGAGTAGGGAGGTCACCATCTTTTACTTCAATTCAATTCAATTCAGTTTATTTTGTATAGCCCAGAATCACAAATTACAAATTTGCCTCAGAGGGCTTTACAATCTGTGCACATGCGACATCCTCTGTCCTTCCCTCACATCGGCACAGGAAAAACTCCCCTAAAAAACCCCTTTAACAGGGAGAAAAAAGGAAGAAACCTCTGGGAGAACGACAGAGGAGGGATCCTTCTCCCAGGATGGACAGAATGCAATAGATGTCATGTGTACAGAATGAGCAGCATAACAGTTCTTAGATACAACACATTCAATGTATATGACATAAATGATTCATATAATAAGACTACTTATAATAACAGCAGCAATTATTATAGTAGAATTATAGTTATGAAAATAGGGATAGTAATGTGACTAATAATAATAATGGAAGTAGCAGTGGGTGTCAGTCGGCTCACAGCAGGAGGCACGACTACGGTCCAGGTACCACAACGATTCATGGAAACCTGCAGAACGAGAAAGCAAAAGGGCTTCAGGGTGGAAGTAAAGCTAAAATGCTTAATGGTACAGGTAATGTGACTAGTAATAATAATAATGGTGGTAGCAGTGATGAAGTAGATTACAGACTAATCTATCTCAGAGTTTGCAGGTCAGAGCAGATTTAAAACAGTAGATGAGCAATTTTCAGCCACGAAACGCAGAAGAAATGTTCGAAATATCAACACCAACATTGAGTGTTTCGTCACAGTACAGTCATATCATTTATTTAAGAGGTTGAAAAAAAAACATGTATAACTGCATTTTCTCTTTTGATGAAGACAAAAACAAAATTACATAGAAAGAAATATCTAATTTTAAATCCTGCACATCCTTTAGGGACATTAATTCAGGTTTTAAAAAAACAGACTTGCTAAAAGAATCGTACAGTTGAAGTGAATGTTGCTTCCCTAAAGAAGAGATCAAAAGTGGATCTACGTTTGCCGTCAGGACCGACGTTGACCTGAAGCTCATACACATTAGAACCACGTAAAAAAAGAACACATATATGACACAATTTTCCCAAGTCAAACTGAATTACCAACCACTCCTAGTTGTCTTTTGTGATGACACGGACATTGAGTGTGCAGACAAATGGATTTGTTCTTGGGCCATTATCTCAGGCTGAAAAGAAATAACTTCATTAGCGTGGGGGAGGACATTCTGTGAGCCCGGGTCGCTGGAGCAGGAGAAGATAGAGACGAGGACGGGGAAGGGAGGGAAGAATAAATGTGGACGGAATAAATTTGGCAGAAGTAAACATAGCGCAAAAAATATATTATATATATATTTATTAGAATCGCAAGAATCAAAAGCTGGAGAATTCATTTTAAAAAAGCATGTATGCTGCGTGGGAAAACTCTGACAAAGCACACTATTGATGCTAAGATATAACTACTATGATATATTTTTTACACAAGAAATACCATGATCCAGACCTTCAAAGTGTGTCCTTTGTGCCAATTATTATTTAATCAAGTTAAACATCATTACAAAGCTCTTTGTGTGCATTCGGAATTTCCAGATTTGCATATATTTGCCTATTGCAGAGTTAGAGGTCAAAGGTCAAATTCTATCTGGCCTCATTGTCATGAAAGTAGATGACTGGTAGATAGATTATAGCCTTAGCTTTAAAATGAGATATGACGTCATCCTGCCTCCTCTTTTATACTGGGTTTATGTGAGACATTGCGGGAAAAGAAATGGAAAGATTGCAACAATGGAGGGTTGAAAAAAGGAGTGACAGCACATACAAAACCACCACTAGGAACAAAGACCTTAAAAAAAGAATCCCAAAAGACTTAGTCCCTTCAAATCGGAACAACCAACCACCTGGCTCATGGAATAAATACAAATATGACAATAAAAAATAACGAAGTAGGGAATCTGAAATACACACAGAAGTCAGTGGATTTGTCACTTTGGGACCATGCATGGCGTGCAAGTGTAAAATGACCCAGTAGGCGTTAAGATATTTATGTCTGGACCAAAATGGTCGACTGACCGTCCACCATTTCTTGGACTGTGACTTCAACCGTTGGTTTGTGGACTGCGGTTTGGAAGCCTCAAGTTCGATCTTTTGGCCGTCGCCATGTAGTTTTTTTGCAACCAGTGAACAGAAGTGACCATATTTGTCTATTTGACTCTAAATGGAGCATCATTTACTAAATGAACATCATGCTGTATTGAAGAAGACTTGAAACTAGAGATTGAGACCATAAACTCATGTTTACAACGTTTACTGAGGGAATAAATCAAGAGAGAAGTAGAGTCATTTTCTCAGAGGAGTCGCACCCTGATGGACATTAGAGAGAATGCAAGTTTAAGACTCTTCAGCATTGGCTTCACTATTCAGAACCGGAACTTGTGCTAGACATGCCATCCCAAAACCCAAGTAGCTCACATGGTTAAAACAGAACTTTTGTTGCATTTCACGTGCTCAGCCAAAGTGTATTTCCACTTTGCTGAACTGGAAGATTTCTGAAAAGACTGTATGGACATAGTTTAAACTGCTGCCTGTGTGAGATGTCCACCCACATCTAGCTGGAAATTGCTGAAATACCTTGAGAGATCCAAAACAATGATCCAACACATCTGCTCAAATGGGATAAGGTAGAGGATTTGTTCTGCATACTATAGTATATAGCCTTGTCTGAAGGCTGGAACGGCTCCTGAGATTCTGCCGGTTACACATAAAAGACTAAACCAACGGGAATGGCCAACATTTATTACAGCAGCAGGAGGGGAGAACCTCACACTTATGCATTAGCTCTGCCTCACTAGTGGAGAGAGACACTTTCATACACAAAAGAAAAGATGGGAGAGTCGACTCTGCAGATACAAAGGACATTTGGTTTTACAGATACATAGTTTGAGGCTCTACAGACAAGGCCATGCATCTTCAGCATTGGCTGTCTCTACTGCCGTACTATCTAAATCCTCCATGGCCCACAATCTGTCTGGGAATACAATAGATTCGCTGACTAGGAGAAACAACTGATAATGAAAAAGGATAAGAATGAATATTGGAATTTCTCTTTGTGTTACATTTTTACAGTCTGAGTTGCTGAACAAACAGACTCTTAAAATTCCACATGATTTACGATGTCACTGGCACCATCCAGTCACTGGGTACGCTGGGTCATAATTTTTTTTTTTTGGGCTTACAGCAGAGTGCCAGAGAGTTTTGTGAGAGCGTTGCAATATGGTGTCTGGATATATGTTATTTGAACTGAGACGTAAGAGCTCAATGAGCCAAAAAAGATTTTCATAGGAGACTTTTGATAATGTTAAATTGGGTGAAACTGATTGAGTGTTGCAGACATTTCACAAAATACAAACTTCCCTGGGTCTTTCTTATCATTTTGATCCTTTAATTGCAAGTGTCATACCATCATTACATCATTTGAAACATTATCAGTATTTTTAAAAGCTAGTATGGCAGTGACTCTAGAGTAAATAATAACAATCTTTTTTACAGTTTAACTGTGTTCGATCATCCAGCATTTGTAGCTATACCTAAGAAAAAGAATGCGTTGTAATTCGTGCATATACATCAAAATTAAATTGTATTTAATCCACGTAATCATGGACCAGAACACAAAAAACTATATACAGGGCGGGCAGAATTGGAGGTGGATGGGTCAAAGAAAAGAAATCTGTCACCTAGGAGACCGTTACTTGTTCCCCATGTGAAGCGAGAAGTTAACATTAATTTATTTGTCACATAACTTCAGTACTTCAATGACGGCACTTCTGTAGTTGTTTTAACCCAAACGACAACCTTTTACTAAACCTAACTAAGTTGTTTCCTGTTGAGAAGGAAGTTTATTTTGAAAAGACCGTATGCATGTAACAAGTGGAAATTAAATTGTGTTGATGGCTTTCGTAGGAAAAAGCTTTTTGTAAGATATCATACAAACCGTTGTATGAGGAAACATTGCAGAGTTGCAAAAACAAACAGCTTCTTAAAAGATTTTTGAAATTGATTTCTACATTCTAAGTGCAATAATTTAGTAAAACGCTTTCACAGTCAACCACTATCTATTTTACCTGATATAGTGATACATTGTCCTTTTAACCAGAACCATGTCACCAAGCATTTATGCAGCTGTAGTTTCTTTTTCTATCAGCCCAACACTGTTGGCCCTGCAGTAAATCACCTTTTAGGAGCTTGCAGTGCCTGAGTTTAGTTGACTCTGCGTCAGCAAAGTGTTGATTCAACTTTAAGGTGCTTTTGGAGCTCATAGTTTGTGGTTCTCTTGTGCATTTTTTATCACCAACCAATGTCTCAAAAATGCCCCAACAGTTCAGTCAAGACCTTTATGAAGATGTCAGCAAATATTAGCAATATTTGTAGATCCACACTGTACAAGTGGGGATTTTGTTGCGTTCACTCCTTGTATGTGTCACAGCTCTGACTTTTAATTCTCTGTTATTTGCTGTCTGACCAGCAATTGTACTTATTCAGTTCCCACAACTCCCAGTTATCTGATCATTATGGAAGTCCATTTCTGACACTGTGATTAAGAAAAAGATCCATTAAGGCATTATAATCAGAGACTATGTAAAAAGAAATGACAATATTTTGATTTAATATCTGAAAAGAATTACTTAGTATCCTTAAATAATGACTTAGTATCTCAAAATAATAATTTAGTATCTCAAAATAATGACTAGGTATCTCAAAAATGGATATATTGAATTAATAACTCTAAATAATATGTTAGTATCTAAGAAAATATGACTTAGTGTCTCAAAATAATGAGTTATTATCTCAAAGTAATGACTAAGTAACTCAAAATAAAGAGAAACATTTACAATATTTTGACTTAGTATCTCAAAAAAACGACGAAGTTCATTATTTTTGAGATGCATACTCATTATTTTGACATCATTTCTCAATAAAATTATTTAAAGATTTATTTATTTTATCACAGGGACATCAATGGGCTTCCATACGGTGGATCACCTGCCAGCACACCTGTCCCTCATTCCCTGTCATCAGGCACACCTTGACATTACACCATTATGTTAAATCCATCAGCTCCCCTTCTGTCTGCTCGTTTGTAGGTTCTGATCTCAGCCTGTTTTATCCTTTTGTCTGCTCCCATTTGGACCCATTTACCTTTGCCGACAGCCAATTTCTGTTCTGAACATAATCCAAGTAAAACCCCCTTTTTATTTCGCCTGCTTTTCCTCTCTGTTCTGTTTTACCTACCAGAACTGTGACAATAAGCCGATCCATTAACCATCATGCTTTAATAAACATATGAAATCGGTTTCTAATAACATAATAGTGTTCAGCAGAGAAGTACGCCTCAGTTGGTCCCAAAAAAAGTAAAATAAACAATCACAAGAAGCAGTCTTTGAGCGGAATCGCTTTGAGTCAAGGTCCGTTTGGGAAGCAGAGGTTTGCCAACCTGGGATCGATTCCCAGTTCAGTCAATTTAACTCAGAGTTGGAGGCTCTTTATCACAAATTAAGTTGTTAAAAGTATGTATCGTGCAAGATGTCATCAAATATCCAAACTGAGGGAAAGCTTCAGCAGCAGCAGAGAACTGGTAGGAGTTTTAGCTTAAAAGCAAAAAGCGGGAAGCTCAGCAGCGACCGTAAATTTGATGTCCTGTGTGAGTAGGTGGAGTTCTCCTCTTCAAAATGATTTAATGTAAATGTAAACGTGCCACAAAAGGCTTCAAATCAAAAAAAGGAGTGACACACACACCCTGAAACCAACATGACATCATTTTCCTTTTTTTGTCCGACACCACATTGGAATTCTTTCTGCAGAATAATGTCCAAGCTGCCACTCTGATCTCTGACAGCCTATTTCTCTCTCTCTCTCTCTCTCTCTCTCACACTGCAGGTTTCTAGTTGCACACATGCTGATGCATCTTATTACTGTTGGCGTACAGGGTTCAGTGTATAATTGTAAAATCCTCAAAAAAGGTATATCAAAACTGACAGCTTCAAATTATGCTTTTTCTATAATTATTGAGGTTTAGATACGGAGATTATAACCAGTTGAGCATTTCTCCACATCATAAATCAGACTAATGCAAATTGCAGACCCTGGTTTATATAAGACTTATGTAACATAGTCACCCTGCTTTTGTTTAATATTTTATCAGAATCAAACTGCTTTATTACCAAGGAGCGTTTTATGAATTAATAGGAGATCTAACCCTGTTTATTTTTTAACAAGTTTACCACTTAAAGAAACTCGCTCTGCTACGCTCAAGATTTCATTTATACAGGTCGCAACCCTGGATGATCACTCATGCAGTGGAAAAATGAGAGCAGGACTCCTCGGAGGAAGGTGATGGTGTAACGTCTTGCCGGTTTCCACTGGAAAGATTGTGCACATGCACGTTGAGTGGAATTGTGGTTTTAGGCAGATTAAATCACTCTTAACATGTTAGGTCTCAAGATATAAGACCACATTTATTCCTCCCCTGGGGCATTGCTTATTCGTGACTATAGCGTCTTAAGCTCACTGGAAAAAAAGCAGCATTTTAATGGAATATCTTGGATCAACATATTAAAATGTGTCTTCTGCCCTTTTAACACTTTATTGGCTTTCTGTTTCAATACTAGGACATATTTCATGCTTCTTTAGTTTCATTCTTTAGTTAATAAGAGAGTAAAACTATAATCAGTGCAGTAAAGGGAGTACATGGACAAAGTATAGGTCTTTTTCCCCCCCTCATTACTCAACAGGTGACCATCACGTGTGTTTCTACTTCCTTTTCAACTGAGCTGGACTTGTAATTTGAAGCCAGCGGGCGACAGGAGAACAGGTGGTCACTGTGTTTAAAGGAAGCTCAGTGAACATGTTTTTATGTCTCCAGCTCAATTCAAATTGGTGTCTGTGTGCTGCTACACAGACCAGATATACGCTTTACTACATGATTTACACTTATATTGTTAAATGAAACAAAGATCAATTGCAGATTTAAAAAAAAAAAAAGCAATTAAAGCCTTTTAAATCCAATTCAAATTGTATTATTTGATATCTTTCAATTGTTAAGAGGGATAAAGTGGAGAGTAAATAATCAATATTTCTCACAGTAATAGCTTTGGAGCCTGATTTTGTACAAGCTTTATATTTTTGACAGTGGAAGAAGTATTCAAATCCTTTACTTTGAGTAAATATGGTAATAACATATTATAAAAACACTCAGAAACAAGAATATTATGAACAACGTGCTGTTAAAGTTTCAAGTTGTGGCTTAGGGTTGAACATATTTCAACTACTTTCCATACTGGTGAGTAGTTTAATCATAACAGTGCATCATATTTTTTGATTTTATGTTTTGTAAGTAAAATATTAATCTGTAAAGAGAGTAGTAACCATTTCTGCGGGGAACAATGTAAATAATAATATAATATAATAACATATAGCGGAGTTAAAGTAACAGAAAAATGTAAATAGTGAAGACATGATACTAGTCTCTTTACTAAATAGTAAAGAGACTAGTATCATGTCTGAGGAGTAAGATGAAAACAATAATATACTATAATAAAATATAGTGTTAAAGTAACAGAAAAATGTAAATAGTGAAGTTAAGTATACTTTTAATTATTGAATTACTTTATTATGGATGTAATATCAGGAACAGGAGAAAATCTTGCACTTTGTAGTCCACTATATTAATACATTTGGTTTTTTTTTGTATCAGTTGTGTCACAGAGGCATCTATGGTCATTTTAAAGTTGAGCATTATAATAATTTAGCTTTACTTTATTGAGAATTATTTCTAATATGTTGTCTTATTTGTGGGGCTTTTGCAAAGTCTCTGCACTGTACTAATTTAATTAAAAGACAATACACAAAAAAAATAGATCCCTAGTCTTGAAAGGTGTTTGAAATACAGTACCAGTCAAAAGTTTGGACACACCTTCTCATTCAATGGTTTTTCTTTATTTTTATTTTTTTCTACATTGTAGATTAATATTGAAGACATCCAAACTATGAAGGAACACATATGGAATTATGTGGTAAACAAACAAATGCTCAACAAACCAGAATATGTTTTATATTTTACATTCTTCAAAGTAGTTGAATGAGAAGGTGTGTCCAAACTTTTGACCGGTACTGTATATATATAAAATAAAAATATATATAAAATAAAAATAAAAATAAAGAAAAACCATTGAATGAGAAGGTGTCCAAACTTTTGACTGGTACTGTATATATATAAAATAAAATAAAATATAAAATAAAAATAAAAATAAAAAAACCATTGAATGAGAAGGTGTCCAAACTTTTATATATATAAAAAAAAAATATATAAAATAAAAATAAAGAAAAACCATTGAATGAGAAGGTGTGTCCAAACTTTTGACTGGTACTGTATATATATATATATATATATATATATATATATATATATATATATAAAATAAAAATAAAGAAATAACATTGAATGAGAAGGTGTCCAAACTTTTGACTGGTACTATAGTTTACCCACCTAACTTTGTGGAGCAAAAAAAAACAAAAACTGTAGAACTCAAACAAATATGTAGCCTAGTATAAAAGTCTAAATCCAAGTTTCTGCCACATGTCGTCAGGTTGGCTGTTTTATAATTATATTTTATATATAAAAGCACTGGAAATTACAGAGTCTGTTGCTCTGGATTGCTTTTGAAGTTGTATTCATGTGGCCACTTTGTTTATTTCTCACTATGCTATATATATGAATTAACACTGGTCTCAATGAGGCGTTTGAGGGCTTGTCTGCTCCTGGTCGTCTGCTCTGGACTGAATGCAGCCCCCTTTTAAAAAAAAAAAAAAAAAAGAGGGAGGTTGTAATTTGAGAGAGGAGAGAGGTATTATTAGACAAAAAAAAAAGAAAAACTCAGACACAGAAGTGAGGCGCTTAAGACATCCAGATGTTGCGTCCGAGGCACCGAGAGAAGTCAGGAGTATAAAAACTACAACTGAACTTTCATACATTTGCTTTTTTTTTTTTTTTTTTTTTTTTTTTTTTTAAAAGAAGAACTTTTTATGTGACTTCTGTTTGGACAAAGAGGAGGAAAAAAAAAAAACAACTCCAACAACTTTAACTGCGCACTTTGGACGTTTAACCCTGATTGAGTAGAAGAAGTTTATTTGATATTTGTGCGTGTTTTTTGGAGGACATCATGGCTGGTCTTCACTTGCTCCTGTGCGCCGGGTTGATGTCTCTGCCGACTTGCAGAGCTTTTTTCCGGGGACCTCTCCAACCCGAGATGTCCAACGGGACCTTCCACCACTACTTCGTGCCGGACGGAGACTACGAGGACAACGACGACCCCGAGAAGTGCCAGATGCTCTTCAAGATGACAGACGAGCGCAAATGCAGTCTGGATGAAGACCAGGACGAGGTGATCCGGGATGACTTCACCATCATCAAGAGGCAGATTGAGGACACTGCCAGGGTGCTGGAGGGCATTGGGAGGAGCGTCTCCTACGACCTGGATGGAGAAGACAGCTATGGGAGATACCTGAGGAGGGAGACTGCTCAGATTGGAGATGCCTTCACCAGCTCGGAGAAGTCTCTGCTGGAGCTGGAGGTGAAGTTCAAGCAGAGCCAGGAGAGCGAGATGAAGGAGGAGCACAGGCTCAACGATGACTTTCTGAACATGGTGGTGCACACTCGGGACGTCCTGAAGGACACGGTGGACATCTCGATGGGGCTGAAGGACAAGCATGAGCTCCTGTCTCTGATCATCCGCAGCCATGGCACCAGGCTGAGCAGGCTGAAGAACGAATACATGAAGTTCTGAGAGAGAGAGAGAGAGAAAGTAGTCCCTAGTAGACTTTGTTTCTTTTTGTTTGTGTGTGTGTGTGTGTGTGTGTGTGTGTGTGTGTGTGTGTGTGTGTGTGTGTGTGTGTGTGTGTGTGTGTGTGTGTGTGGAAGAGAAAGGGGTGATAAAAACAAAACCTAAATAACAAATAAATCATATTCACTAGAGCAGTGGTTCTCAAATGGGGGTATGTGAGATTTAAAAAATATATATATTTAAAATTAGCATCCATTCAAAAATTCTTTAAATATACAGTACCAGTCAAAACACCTTCACACCTTCTCATTCAACTACTCTGAAGAATGTAAAATATTACATTACATTACATTACATAACCTTTTTTTGAAATTGAATAAACCAGCATTCTGAATGTTCTTTGATGTAGATTAATCGTTTTTTATGCAGTACTGTTAGAAAATAGAAGCATAAGTTTTGTGGGCAAATTACACAGTTACATTTTTGAAATAACTTAACATTGCAAATAAGATGAACTATTCCTAAAACCTTACCTGGCTGCCTTAAAAAGATAAGTTAACTCAACTAGATGCTTACATTACATTACATTACATTACATTACAGTCATTTAGCAGACGCTTTTATCCAAAGCGACTTACAGGAAGTGTATTCAACATAGGTATTCAAGAGAACTACTAGTCACCAGAAGTCATAAGTGCATCTCCTTTCTTAAACAAGCATCTTAAAGCATAAACCAGAGCAAAAGTATAGTGCAGAGGCAAATTACTACGAAAACAATAATGTGGTATGTGAGATTTAAAAAAAATATATTTAAAATTAGCATCCATTCAAAAATTCTTTAAAAATACAGTACCAGTCAAAACACCTTCACACCTTCTCATTCAACTACTCTGAAGAATGTAAAATATAAAACATATTCTGGTTTGTTGAGCATTTGTTTGTTTACCACATAATTCCATATGTGTTCCTTCATAGTCAATATTAATCTACAATGTAGAAACAAATAAAAAATAAAGAAAAACCATTGAATGAGAAGGTGTGTCCAAACTTTTGACTGGTACTGTAGTTATTTAATAATAAAAGAAAATAAACTGAATTCAATGCAACAATGCAATCTTCTGTGTATTACATATTTGCTTTGCGCTGGTTAGGGGGTACTTGGCTGAAAAAAAAATTCACAGGGGGTACATCACTGAAAAAAGGTTGAGAACCACTGCTCTAGAGGAGTGGTTCCCTAAAAAAACACCCTAAATATCTTATCATTTTACTTTAATGTGAAAGGAAAGAAGAGAAAATAATATTTAAATTGTAATTCTCACTTTTCTCTCATCTTTGCTTTGTTTTCTTATGAAATACTCGACAGTTCACCCTTTTTTTTTGTCGCTGAAAAGCATTCAAATCAATTGGTTTTGTTCGGAAAGATGTTTTCTGCTCACAACTCTGAGGGGTTTGAGAAACATTGCTTCACTTTTAGGGGTCAGAATCAAAAACACATTTGGGATTCACTGCTTTAGAGGCATGAAGTCATGCAGATAGTTTTATTTGAATAAGTCACAACACATTTGATATTTAGCAAAAGCTCCATTACGTTACATTAGTCATTTTTAGCAGACGCTTTTATCCAAAGCGACTTACAGGAAGTGTATTCAACATAGGTATTCAAGAGAACTACTAGTCACCAGAAGTCATAAGTGCATCTCCTTTCTTAAACAAGCGTCTAAGAGCATAAACCAGAGCAAAAGTACAGAAACAAACTAATACGAATACAATAAGTTACAAAAAGGGTGAAGAAGGCAGCTTCCCCAAGTGGCCCCAAAAGCCAACCGATATTTACTGCAATTTAATTGTGTTTTTGGTAATCTAGTTATTCAATACTTAAGTAGAATATCAAACATAATGGATCCGGCACTACCCGATCTCATGGCTCTGTTTTGCAGACGCTTAATTGATCAGAAGACCTTTGTTGTTTTAGTCTATATTGTGCTCATGTGGTCCATATTCTCAAACCTAAATTGTGCTCCAGAAGATAAAAAAAAAATCCAGATATGTCCATTGCATGAATGGCATCATCTCTGTGAGGAATGATATGAAACCCTGGGCATATACAACCAAAACTATCTCTGTTGCTATAGGAACTGCAGGTGGGAAGAAAGAACATTTTTAATTTGAACATTTAAAAAAAAAAGGTCTGTATCTGACAACTTACTTTTTAAGAAAAGATAATAACCTCTTTCAGAACTGCCTCTGCAATGTTTATATAATAATATGGTGATATATTTTCTGAAAATAGCTAACTGAGTTATTGTTACTGAATAAAACAACCAGAAAGGAATGGACGTCTGTTATTTGGAAGACCTGCAAACTAAACTTCATCATATTGATGCAAAATAAATCATGTAACAATCTCCAAAAAGTGCTCCTGCTCAGTGATTTGCAATATTCCCGGAGTACTATCTGATTGTGTAAATTGTCATAATGCGCACTCCTAGACACTGTTGTGATAGTATTTACACACCACACAAACACACAATAGTAGTTCAATAACTTGATTTAAAAATATCTGAACACAAATAACCAATAAATTGGCATTATGCCCCCCTTTTGGTAAGTGCAATGAATTCCCCTGGTTTGTGTGTGTGTGTGTGTGTGTGTGTGTGTGTGTGTGTGTGTGTGTGTGTGTGTGTGTGTGTGTGTGTGTGTGTGTGTGTGTGTGTGTGTGTGTGTGTGTGTGTGTGTAAAACAACGGCTTCAAACATGAGTCAGACGATCATGAAAGTGAGAACAGGAACTATCAGCTTTCATAACACTAATGATGATGATGAGGGGGTTTCCCCCAAACTTGTTGAGTCATCTGTGACCAAAAAAGAACAGAGTGAGGAGTGAATTTGGGTCCATAATCATTGGTGAATGTTATGTGCTTGGTTTGAATTTAACCCAAAAGTTGGATAACTGTCACGTAGCATTGAAGCGAATTTGCCGGGTTAAAATGTCCAAAACACGAGCAGCCGTTATTTCTGATCTCCTCGATGAATGCTTCTGAGAATATCGAAGAATGTTTACATATGGACACCTACGTTGTATTTAGTTTTTTTCCTGCTTTATACGCTAGCAGCACAATTCTTTACTGTTCCGGTGCTAAAGGTTGTGACACGGTTTTAAAATGCCGTTACTGTTCTGCTCTGCACAGGCAGTGTAATCTTGGAAAATGTACAGTGTATGTTAAAATAAGTAAGTAAATACTGTGAGTGCCAATATCTTTATTACAAAAAAAAAAACACCCATATATGTTTTCCCTTGTTTATATAAAGTTTTGAAATAGACCTGCGTATCTCTATTCTTGTTTATCTTTTTTGTTAATATGCAGTGAGATGTAATACATTGACGGATAAGACTGCAGGCAGCACTCGTGGACTTCCATGTTTGAACACTAATCGGATCGTGTTGTGTCTTCTTAAATAAACAGTTTGTGTCGGAAGTGTTGTTGCATGTTTTTTTTGATATGGTAATAACATATTGTGAAAACACTCAGAAACAAGAATATTATGAACAACGTGTTGTTAAAGTTTCAAGTTGTGGCTTAGGGTTGAACATATTTCAACTACTTTCCATACTGGTGAGTAGTTTAATCATAACAGTGCATCATATTTTTGGATTTTATGTTTTGTAAGTAAAATATTAATCTGTAAAGAGAGTAGTAACCATTTCTGCGGGGAACAATGTAAATAATAATAAAATATAATAACATATAGCGGAGTTAAAGTAACAGAAAAATGTAAATAGTGAAGACATGATACTAGTCTCTTTACTAAATAGTAATCGGATCGTGTTGTGTCTTCTTAAATAAACAGTTTGTGTCGGAAGTGTTGTTGCATGTTTTTTTTAATGCAAGAAATTAACAATGTTATGAGATAATCCTCCGTAAACAAGCTATTTATTTGGTCTTGGGGTTTAAACATCCATCCTTCCTTGCAATTATTGATTTATTTCTTGTCGCTAATGACGTAAAAGTAACATTAAAATGTTCCTTTTTTTGTGCTAAGAATCACTATGGAGTGATTTTAGACCCCTTAGTGTTATACTATAACCACTGGGTCTGCACACTGTATTGCCATGTGCTCCGTAATTACAAAGCACCCTTCCATGTTTGCTTTACAAGGCTTTGAGGTCTGCTGTAAATTATACGGACATCCCTCCTGTGGGTGCTTTGAAGGAAAGAAGACCGGTTGTTGGTATTTACGAGGAGCAGAGATGTAAGGAAGTCGTGTTGATGGTGTTTCAAGTGGTGGCGGTGAGCCTTACAAACACATTTTTTAGTGATACTTTGACCTTCAAAGGTCACGTATAGGTTGAGTGTATAAGGCTCCACTGTTGAGCCAAAGGTCTTTAAAACGTCACGAAGATCCACGACTGCACACTGTATTGAATAAATGCCAACAGATGTACATTATGTAACACTGCAAAGTACAGTATGACGGTTTCAACTCGATACTTTGAGCCCACTGATTGTGCCACACAGGTGAAACCTTTCACCTACATCGTATGTTCCCATGAGAGGGGAATGCCGATAGTTTCTGTATGTGGATTAACACGTCATTGTCATCACGCAGAGGCAAAAACATTCATGCAACATAGATTTAAAACAGTCAATAGTGCGTTTATTGCGTTGAACTTTGAGGTATCAATGTCATTGTTGCGTAATTTTAATTGATCCTTTAAATCAATGATGGCAGTTTTAGTGTCATTTACAGGATGTTTTGACAAATATAAAAATCAGACACAGATGTTTAGCGTTGATCACGTCTCTTGCACATTTTATTATAGTACAAAAAAATGAAAATACGTTAAAATTCTCAATTCCAGCTATAATATTTGCTTTATTTTTTTATATCTCTCTCTCCCTCTTCATGTGTATATGAAAGTGGACCGTGTGCTTGATCAGTGTGAGTGTCTCTGTTGTTGTTAATGAATGTGTGTTGAAAGGCTGACTGAGCTGTAATCCTCACTCACCCTTTGAAACTCCCGTTGTAACTTGAGTGACCATGAGTCGGGTTAATAATTGCAAAATGAAGCCGTTAAAAACCTCCTACTCAGATGTCAGCAGGTGTCACTCAGTCAGAAGAAGGTTCTGCACATCCACTTAGTGGACGTACTGGTCATCTTCCAGGTACCTGAGGAGGAAATCTGAAAGGTTTGAGGTATGACTGAACACAGATTTTTATTTACATTACTTTCACTTTGGATTAATGTGTAGGTCAGTTTCTTGATTAATTTAGCAATGTGAGAAAATAATGATAAGTGACGAATACAATTTTCCCAAAGCCCAACGTGGTGTCCTTAAATTCTTTGTTTTATTCAACTATCAGTCCAAAACCAAAAGATATTCCATTTACTGTCATATATGTTTTACCAGATAAATAACAATAATATTTCAGTTATTGTGGATTCTTTACTGTTTTTTAATGCTTATTTATAATACTTGTTTTGATCTTTTTTTTTTTTACTGTCTCTTGTTTGCACTATACCCTATGCTGCTTTAAATCCTGTAATTTCCCCACTATTAAAGGATTATGTTATCTTATCTTAAAAACAATTCAGATCTTCAGAATAGCAAGTAATTGTCTGATGTCTGACTAATTCATTAAATAAGTAATTTCTTTAGTCTATATCCGAGTTTTTAGCTGGCTTAGACACCACTTTTTTTCAATTTTATATATGTTAACTTTTGGAAGGATTGCCATAAAAGTTTTTGATCTTACATTTCCTAATCTTCCTAATTTTTGGTTCAGCGTGAAAATATCTATTGCATGGGCAACCTTCATGATATATCAGAGTAATCATTATTATGTATTATTTCTCTTTCATCTATTTAACATGATGTGAATGGTGCATTCTCTAGATTTTGGTAATGCCAATTTGTATCTAGAACCATTTATTTCTAATTTATTTCCTTATGTTTCAATGCTATTTAGCAGATGTTGGCCTGCTAAAAAGCTTAATTCTAGTCACCATACTGTATATACATAAAATAAGAAAATATATAAAATAAAAATAAAAATAAAGAAAAACCATTGAATGAGAAGATGTGTCCAAACTTTTGACTGGTACTGTATATATATATATATATATATATATATATATATATAAAATAAAAATAAAAATAAAGAAAAACCATTGAATGAGAAGGTGTGTCCAAACTTTTGACTGGTACTGTATATATATATAAAATAAAAAAATATATAAAATTAAAATAAAGAAAAACCATTGAATGAGAAGGTGTGTCCAAACTTTTGACTGGTACTGTATATATATAAATAAAAATATATAAAATAAAAATAAAGAAAAAACATTGAATGAGGTTTGTCCAAACCTTTGTCTGGTACTGTATATCAGAGTAATCATTATTATGTATTATTTCTTCTTTCATCCATTGAGTATGGTGTTAATGTTCCGTTTGGATATTATTCAAGGTCCCCAGAGGATAAACTCTCAGATTTTGGTAATGCCTTTTTTTTTTATATGGAACCTTTTATTTCTTATTTATTTTATTTATCAATGCTATTTAGCAGATGTTGCCCTGCTAAAAAGCTTAATTCTAGTCACCATACTGTATATATATAAAATAAGAAAATATATAAAATAAAAATAAAAATAAAGAAAAAACATTGAATGAGAAGATGTGTCCAAACTTTTGACTGGTACTGTATATATATAAAAAAGATATATATATAAAATAAAAATAAAAATAAAGAAAAACCATTGAATGAGAAGGTGTGTCCAAACCTTTGACTGGTACTGTATGTATATATAAAATAAAAAAATATATAAAATAAAAATAAAAATAAAGAGAAACCATTGAATGAGAAGGTGTGTCCAAACTTTTGACTGGTACTGTATATATATATAATATAAATATATAAAATAAAAATAAAGAAAAAACATTGAATGAGAAGGTGTGTCCAAACCTTTGTCTGGTACTGTATATCAGAGTAATCATTAATATGTATTATTTCTTCTTTCATCCATTGAATATGGTGTTAATGTTCCGTTTGGATATTATTCAAGGTCCCCAGAGGATAAACTCTCAGATTTTGGTAATGCCTTTTTTTTTTTTATCTGGAACCATTTATTTATTATTTATTTCCTTATTTTTTAATGCTATTTAGCAAATATTGGCCTGCTAAAAAGCTTAATTCTAGTCACCATACTGTATATATATAAAATAAGAAAATATATAAAATAAAAATATAAATAAAGAAAAACCATTGAATGAGAAGGTGTGTCCAAACCTTTGTCTGGTACTGTATATATATAAAATAAAAAAATATATAAAATAAAAATAAAGAAAAAACATTGAATGAGGTTTGTCCAAACTTTTGACTGGTACTGTATATCAGATTAATCATTATTATGTATTATTTCTTCTTTCATCCATTGAATATGGTGTTAATGTTCCGTTTGGATATTATTCAAGGTCCCCAGAGGATAAACTCTCAGACTTTTTTTTTTTATCTGGAACCATTTATTTCTTATTTATTTCCTTATTTTTTTTATGCTATTTAGCAAATATTGGCCTGCTAAAAATATTAATATATATAAATATATATATATATAATATATATATATATATCTGGAACACATTTATATCTTATATATATATATATATATATATATATATATATATATATATATATATATACACATATATATACATATATAACTGCTGGGGCACTGCATCTCAGATCATCACCATGCCAACAGCACAGTCTGTTCCCCTGGCAACGACGGCGCGCTTTCAGCGATGACGTCACCTGGTACGGTCTCGACCTTTCCCCTACTTTCTCCCTGTGACAGCCGCTTCCGTGTTGTTGACGCGAGGCCACGCTCGCGGGGGGAACTCTCGTCCAAAGTTTACCTGAACAGGTAACGTGAACGTCTGTTTACCTGCTCAAGTCACGTGGCACTTTGTTTTTAAAGGCATGAGCTCTTAAAAAGCTTTAAAAAACCTATAGCTGTGAGAGAAGCGTGTTAGCTTCGCTGTTAGCTCTGGAACCCGGAAGTGAACGTCTGCGCATGCGTCAACTAAATCCTACTTTTCTTTTCTTCGCTTCTATTAATTGTCGACTAACAGCTGCACACACACGTGTTTATCAGTAGTTAGGAACTCTTCTTCTGGTTTTTTTTTGTTGTTTTGTTTTTTTATTGGATTTAACAACATGTTGTGTGCTGACCTGTGACGTCACAGTGCTGGGAGGTTTTAAAGGAAAACTGTTTTATATATTATTCAAGGTCCCCAGAGGATAATTTCTCAGATTTTGTTTAATGCCAATTTGTATCTAGAACCATTTATTTCTAATTTATTTCCTTATGTTTTCAATGCTATTTAGCAGATGTTGGCCTGCTAAAAAGCTTAATTCTAGTCACCATACTGTATATATATATAAAATAAGAAAATATATAAAATAAAAATAAAGAAAAACCATTGAATGAGAAGGTTTGTCCAAACTTTTGACTGGTACTATATATATATATAAAAAAAATATATATAAAATAAAAATAAAGAAAAACCATTGAATGAGAAGGTTTGTCCAAACTTTTGTATATATATATATATATATATATATATATATATATATATATATATATATTACTGCTGGGGCACTGCATCTCAGATCATCACTGGAATTAACTTTAAAAAAAAATTTTTTAAAGTTATAGGACAAATATAGAGCATGTGTTGGATTTTTAAAGACTACAGAAAAGACCTTGTTCTTTAATGCAATACAAATATTCTTATTATATATGATATCAATATATTTTTTTTTATTTGTGTATTTTTATTTATAAGATTCTTTTAGATAAGATAAGGTAATCCTTTTATTAGTCCCGCAGCGGGGAAATTTACAGGATTACAGCAGCAGAGAGGATAGTGCAAACAAGAGATATAGTAAAAAAACAATATCAAAAATAAGTATTATAAATAAGCAAATGAGCAATAAAAAAACAGTAAAGAATCCACAGTAACTGAAATATTATATATACAGACAGAAACTATTATATATAGGTGGAGGCTTTGTGCCTCTTCCTGCACTGTAATATTATTTATCTATGTTATGTTTTTATATTTTTTCAATTGTGCAAATAAACTAAACTAAACTATGCAATTTGCTGCTTTTCTTTGTCCCAACATTATATAAATAATTGAATATCTTTGGGTGTTGGACTGTTGGTCAAATCTAAAGCACAAAAGAGAACTATAGAAAACAATAAGTCAACAATAATACAAGTACTTATGACACAGTAACCCACACTTGAAAAACCTTCGATGTACAGTACCAGTCAAAAGTTTGGACACACCTTCTCATTCAACTACTTTGAAGAATCTAAAATATAAAACATATTCTGGTTTGTTGAGCATTTGTTTGTTTACCACATAATTCCATATGTGTTCCTTCATAGTTTGGATGTCTCAAAAACATATAAATACACCAAGAAAGTTCCTTTATTTGCAGCCCTAGTTGTAGTTTACATAGTTTTTGAGGCTACTATAAGGCACATGGCTCAACAAACCATACACAGGTGCAGGATTATTAAACACAACACACTTATATGTGTTTTTCTTAAAATGATTCTCCTGTTTTGCACTGCAGCTTTGCCCAGATCTTTCCAACACACAGTCAGCAGAACAGATTTATGAAAATACTCTGGTTGGCACAGCCAGTCACCACTTCCCAAAAGCCCCTTGAGAAAGCTCACAGTTTGAACTGTAACCAATGATTTTGGCTTTGTTCAAAGCCAAAACGTTGTAGGACCAAAAAGTTGCTTCTTCAATAGGGTGTCAAATTAAATTTACCCAAAATTGCTGCTTTTAATTTAGCTTTTTTCACTTTAGCTTATGTCCTTCTCAATTTAAGTATGTGACATACAGACAATTTATTTGTTGTGACATACTTGGACATAAGTACATTTAGCTTTAATAGGGTTACCTAATGTTGTTAACGTTGTTATTATACGCCATTTTCTTCATGTTATTGTTTCCCTTTCTCATTAACTACAGAGCTGGTGTCCCTCTCTGATCTGGAGACATAGCTGGCTGAAATGTGGATGAGTACATTTTCACGTCTCGCCCGGCCTGCCCTGCAGAGGAGCACCTCTGCAGTGGCCTGCCAGGCTCTGAGGGCTTGTCGTAGACCAGGACGGGCTGCAGGTCCACTACCCTCTTGCCTGACTTCAGTGCAGCTTCGCGGGCAGCAGACGCTGGGGTCCGCCTCCCTCCCTCTGGCTCAACACTCCGTGAGGAACGTCCGGGCTTTGGACGAGGACCGGATGATGGAGGTGGAGTGGGAGGACGGAGGCCACAGCCTGTACCCGTTCACCTGGCTGAGAGACAACTGCCAGTGTCCGCTGTGCACCCTGGAATCCGCTCAGGCCCGGAAACTGCTGATGTCCGAGTTCGACATCCACACAGGAGTCGACGTTGTGGAGGTCACCAATGACAACAAGGTAGGCCGCTGCCATTATCAGACTTGTTTGGCAGGGTATATTTATAGAAAAAAAGATGAATGTTTCAATTATTACGCCATATAAGTAATTTTTAATAGATGATATTAACACACATTTTGGTTGCATTAACTATCAAAATATATATGGATTTTTTTTTCGTTACCAATAACTTTTAATCTATGTAAAATAGGTTTAATTTTTTAGAACAAAACATACATTTTCTTTTGCTTTTGGAGCAACACAAGGTATGATTTCACAGCCACTATCACAGGCACCTCATAGACACGCTTATAAAGTACAGCCTATGCTCACTATGAAAGATGTCAAAATGTGTCTGTGCTGCAGTTAAAGGGCCCATTCAGCGTGTAATGGTGAGGGGAGGGGGCGGGACCTTGTGTATTTGTGTTACGGTCCTATTTGAAATTCTGCTGTCGAGAGTTGACACTTCTCCACCCACAGCAAGACCAATACAAACAGTTCTACAAATAGTGAGCATGGAAGTTCATGAAGTTCACTAAACAAATTTAAGCAAGATAACGTTTTGACAATAGAAATAGAATAGGAGTAGATCGAACATTCTCATTCAGATCAAATCAATGCAACAGGATGTCAGGATGGCAGATACTTTTATGTGTTCTGTTAACGACCGTTGTAGCGCGCTAACTTCCATATAAAATAAACCGACTAACCGCAAGTTGACTGCCTGAGGTGAGTTTTTGCAAGACTACAATGAGCAGTTAATAAGTAAAGTTACGATGTGTAGAGACCCACCGTGAATGAGTGAAATCTAAGAATGAAAAGCTTCATCCACACTCTCTTGTAACGAGTTTTTTGGCTCATTTTCTTGTTTTCGAGCCGCAACAACACTTTACAGCCCCACTTCTGTTTGTAGTCACCATAGCAACTAACAAAAATCCACATTTTCTTATATTATGCTTGTCAAATAACCAAGGAATACAGTTCAATGTGCGTACTACTCATATTCTATCGGTTTGACTCACTTCTGTCCAGATTTAATTACATGAGAGTTGCATTAATTTATAAATCAATTAATTCATCATCATCTATAAGTAGTTTAAGTCATTTGACTGTTCCATCTTTTAAAGATAAATTAACTGTAGACATTTTATAGCACCCCTTTGAGCTCTAGAGAATTACTTTCTGATGTTTAACAGACCAAACTCTAATGATTAATCACTCATCAAAACAGCCATCACACTATTTCTGAATCTATCGCATCATTATATAAATGATACTTCGCTGATGTTATCTTTACTACTGAAACTGTTTTTGTTTAACTTTGTTTTATACTTTCATGAAATTTGTTCCAGTTAACTAATGTCATCTACACTTTGGTTGACTGTTTGAGGGCAACTGCATGGTGATAAACTGTGAGGTTAGACGATCTAATTTTGTCAGCAGCACGCGTTCAGTCTGACCTTTAAGTCTCCCAGCTTTAGTGGGCTGCATCCTTCAGATGTCCCTGAAGTGGGACACAGCTATAATCAGATTGCTTTGACATGATAGTGCTGCCAAGCTACCGTGGTTAATTTGCTTCTGTCGACAATAAATGAATACAACTATTTCCTGTACAAAGATTCACTGAATAATCTAGTATTATAGTAAACATGTGTTTTAAGAACCACAGCGATGCTTTCATTCTGGCCTGTGGCTATAGAATATATCAGATGGCTGCATCTCCCAAAAAAACAAATATTGAAAAACAGATGGTGGACACAGTAATCCAATCTTTTCATTCTTTTAATTTAGATCTTTTATTGCATTTATTGTTTCAGATTGTATTAATTTTCCGGGTGGTTTTGTGGATTTGGATCTCGTCATGGTTAAATGCTTCGTTACAGTGCTACTCAGAGAGGCTGGAAGGAGAAACTTCCTACGTAAAAACCTGTGGAGCTAACATTAGCACAGTATGTTAGCATATCATTAACTTACACTAGCACTTCTATGCAACGCTAGCTACTGAAGGTATACTCAATATACACATATATATATATATAAATATATAGATGACACTGTGTTGTTCCTAAGCTTCTGTCACACGGAGATTCTGAATATTGCCGTAAACATGATTCACCGTTACGCGTACTTTGCTTTTTCACACTGAAAAAGCAAAGTACTGAGAGGTTTTGATGTTTAACACAACTGCGTCAGACTCTAGTGTGACGTATAACAAAGCAAGCGTTTGGCAGCATGCATCTTAAACAATAATGGCAGGTGAACTTGGTGCGGAGGTGCTTTTGATGACTTGTTGTTCTCCCAAATTAGCCGCCATTCTCGGTTGCCATAGGTCAGCTGCTAGCGTGCTTTTAAACTTGTTTCCTCTGCTGAATCAGTTTGACATCCTGGATATATCCTTCAAAAGCATATAGAAGACCTTTCTATCTGTTTCTTTCTGAAAAACCTTTTTACAAGAATTTGATAACATTTATTCATGTGGCATAAATGCAGTTAGTGACAGTGTGGGCTTCATGGTAGCTCTGACAGCTAGACGGGGTCGCTGGGAAGGGGCGGGGCTTAGCGATGGGTCAATCGGGATTAATACGCATTCATGTCTCTCCACAGGTGTCCATTGTTTGGCCCGACCAGCACACCAGTGTGTTTGACGCAGAGTGGCTGAAGAAACGCTGCTTCTCTGCTGCTGCCAGACAAGCTTTAAAAGAAGAGCTTTTCCTCAACGGTGAGTCCAGCTTTTATGTTGTCCATCGGAATTTCAAAAGTAAAACACAGCATTTTAGAATTTCATGTCATGGAGCGAATTGAGGACGACATCTTAAATGTAGGAATAACTGCTGGCTGAAAATCACAAAGTGCTCATCTCCTCCCAAATGTATTTACAATGTGTATGTAAGTGGTGAGACGGTAGTGCTATAGTAATAAATAGAAGATGAATACAGATAATGTATTTAAACTGCTGACAAAACAAACGCCCATACTGATTGGACTGCTCTGGTCTGAAACTAATGAATACTTTCTAATTGATTACCCTGTTGTTGATCAGAGGGATGGTTTTTTTTTATATAGGACGCCATAAATCACAACGCAGCTGTCTTAGAATTAACAGGATGAACAAACACTGTCATGATTTACTGCTTTTTCAAAGCGCTATCTGAGAACAGTCATTTGTCTGCTTGGCAAGCAGCAAGTGTTACCTGTTTGTACATTAATAACAAACAATCAGGCCCGGTGAAGTTCATCACGGACGACGCTTTACACACTGTCATAATATTTCACCCTGGATACACACCTTTGCCGTTAGCCTCAAAACCCACAACTATATCCTCATATCTAAAACCAAAATTGAAGCGAATCTGTGTTAAATCCAGGCGACCTCAGATTTTTTGACGCCAACGCACATTTCAGCATTTCATTATATTGCTTTATGTTTTGGTGTCTGTTTAATCTCTATTGTTGTTTTTTGACAAAGTACATCAGTGTAAAATGACAAAAAAATATCGTTTTTTAATGCAATTCAGAGGTTTCTGGTATTATTTCCATCATGACCTCTCTTAATAATTAGTTTTGTGACAAATTCTGCCGTATTCAAATAGACTTAGCTGACAACAAGCCTTAATTGTTCTGAACAGCGACAAAACTCCTCAAATTAGGTGTGTTTATTGCTTAATTGTGAAGAAGGGGCAATTAAAAAATAATGATATTTGGATTTGAAACTAAATATTTAATCACATGCCAAGCGTGTGTGTGTGTGTGTGTGTGTGTGTGTGTGTGTGTGTGTGTGTGTGTGTGTGTGTGTGTGTGTGTGTGTGTGTGTGTGTGTGTGTGTGTGTGTGTGTGTGTGTGTGTAAATGAAAATGAGTGGACTTTCTCTAACTTTTCCTAGAAAGAAAAAAAAATGCCTCCAATTGAAACTCTTCTTTCCACACATTTTCTTTCTCAGGAACATAACGGGGTTCTTAAGAAGGAAAGTTTATTTTTCTTCTAAATATCTGTAAATAGAACTCATTTTACAGTACATTTACAATGACCATGTAGGTTCTACAGTCTGCCAGACAGCACAGGAGAAAGCTCAGCTGTGTGAACAAGGTAGCAGCGTTTCAGCGGAGCGGGGGATGGACTGTAGTCGGGATTGTGTACACACACACACGTGGTCCTGAAGGACCCACAGGGCTGAGTGGCTCCTGCTCTGTTCCACACTGATTAGAGTTAAGTGTGTGTGTGTGTGTGTGTGTTGCTGAACTTTCCCATTCATGTTGAAGTGTAAACAGATCCCCCCCCTCATCAGGATTGACAGACAGATAGTCATTATATGAAGTAGATTTTTTTCTATCTCAGCTGGAAGCCAGGAGTGCTTCTGGAAGACGCCGCTAAGCTCAAACATCAAAACACAATACAAGATGATGTGGACACATTCTCTCTCTCTGTCTGGATTTCATTATTTCCTCATGAGTGCGAGCCTGAAATGCCTTTCCCCTGAAAAATACCCTTTCTCAAAAGATGGATGATGAACAGCCTTCACCTCTGTATGCTCCTGTTGTCTCTCTCTTTTACTTCTCTGTGACGTTAACTCACTGAAGCGTAGTCCACAGTTTGAATTTCGGTTTCCTTTTTCACGCGGTGCACCTAGCTTTAACAGGCCCGAGTATGCCTGTTAAAGCGCTCTCAGCGGAGGAAGTTAAGCGCTCGCGGGACGCTGCGAGGTCAATATGAAAATTGGAGCTCTGGGGATATTATCCAGCCTGTTCTATACCTCCCGCTTTTATGTCCGAACTAATGTTTTTTTCCTTCTGCTTTTACGGTTTCTATGGAGTCCTGTAACCCAAACCGCAGTATGTAGTACAGCGGACGCTATTACTGGAGTGAGACATGGAAATAGTACTATTCAAGGACACTTATTTCGTGATATTGAAAACTTTAAAATCTGTTTTGCACGGTCCCAAATACAGAAATAAACAGAAACGTGTTTTCCATTATTCTCAGACAGAGGATTATACTTTTAAATGAAATTAAACTTTCCATGCATGTTAACCGTCCAGTCAGCTCTTAATTTAGGCCTTTAATTTAAAATGTCTGCTGTGGCATATTGGATGCACGCGATTTGTTAACATCTCTCGTTTATTGTGTTTGCACATGTGTCTGCATGTGGAACAGCGTAAAGCAGTGGCGCTTCTGAAAGGCTGACATTCAAACAAATGCGAGTCTCATTCAGACCCCCTTCTGCCTCTGCCATATGGAAAACTGATTTAAGAGTGAGGGTCAAGAACAGATCTGCATGTTCTTACCAAACACAAGCTCACCGTTGTCAGTATTTCCTTCCTTTGGAACGGACAAATCCCTGAGCCGGTAGGTGTGTGGAACCAGGAATTTAACCTCAAACTGCCTGGTGTGTGAGACTGAGAGCTGTTAACACACATTTTCTTAAGTCTCTCGTATCCCAAAATACAGTTGTTATTGTTTTTACACTATATTTTAGCAATTTAACATACATGTTTGTTAGCTTTTTACGTATTTTTGCAAAAGAACAGATTGTTAGAAACAGTCGGGCTCTCTCCTTTGGGGCCTGCCTTCATTCAGGAATCTTTATTGGCATTTATTTTCAAAGGACATGAACTACAAGAAACAACTTTAGTCCACGGCATGGTTGTTGTTTTTCTTTTGTCAAGGTAACGGCGTGACTCCAGGGCTGCCAATGGTAATTGGGCGTAATTATGGGATCCCACTGCTTTTCTTAATGCTTTTATTATCCTTATTTTACCATTATATCCATTGCTGCTGTTGTTATTAGTAGTCATAATATTTCCATCATTATTCTGCTTCCTACTCATTAATTTATATCATATACATCCTGTGAGAGGGATCCCTCCTCTCCTATTTTCTCCCCTTTAAAGGGCCTTTTTTTTGCGGGAGTTTCTCCTGTTCCAATGTGAGGGTCCTGGAACACAGGAAATTTGTGATTTCGGCTTTACAAAAAAAATTTAATTGAATTGGCAAGTCCAGCTCTGCGCAGCTTGTTGAGGTAGAGACGATCGGTTAAGGCCAGGCATTGATCTCCAGTAGTAACTGTCAGGGTAGCCCGTTGGTTAGGGCACAGGACCCGAATGAATCATGTTACTGGTACCTCGGCGAGCATGGATGCCCGGCCAGTCCTAGCGCTTGAGTGCAACACAGGGCCGGTCTTGCCAAGAAAAGCAGTGGAAATCATAATAATTGGTCTGTCGGTTGGAAATGTCCATTCAATAATGGATGGATTGCCATGAAATTTGATTCAAACATTCATGTTACCCTTGAGAGGAATTGTAATAACTTCATATATACATCCTGTTAAATCCCTAAACATCTGCAACATGGATCGGCAAGAATTTTGGGACACTTATTATCATGACCCCCTGATGACTTTGAGGATTTATTCATTTTTCCTTGGGCTTCATAGGTCACTGAGTAGTTGGCATCTTGAGTCAATTAAACCCATTACTATGTGAGAAACATGCTGTCAGATTAATTTGTTTTTATCGATCACCCTCATTACAACTTTTATGTCTCATCTTACATCTGTTTCACACATGCTGGTTTCTTGCTGGCATTTGCACTTTGAATGAACCTTTCGTAGAGTGATGATGCTGAGTTGCTCCCTTGAACATCAGAAGCTTATCAGCGCTGTCTGGCTGAGCCCTTATGTCTCTTCTATCATATTGTCATATAGACTTTTTGCAAAGAAAATCAATGCTACTGGTTACCCTTTACTTTAGTTTGTGGCTTTTACAAATACTTTACCAATGAAAAGTATTAAAAAAGAGCCTGTGACTAAATCTCGTTACTCCATTGGATCCTCCAACTGTCACCAAAACCTCATATCTCCACCCGGCCTCACAGCACAGCTGGCTGTAAACCGAGATGAGGCAAGTGTGTTTCCCACAGTTTCATAATGAACTTAACAGATTTTTACACTTCCCAACAGCAGTTTGCCCGGGGGGTTTGCCTAGGCGGGTCAGGGACGGCTGCTCGGTGTGGGAGAATCTCCTAATGCGACCTCTCCTCAGTGCTGGCGGGCCCTCCCCGGCCACATTTCCTCCATGATGTGCCGTAATCGTTGGGTTTTGGTCGGCTTGGAACGGCACGGGGTGAAAGTGGCTTGCGGCTTCGACCAAGAGCTTTACAGCACCCCTCGCCCAGAACTCAATGCTCAGTTAAACCTATGTATTGTACCTATTAATCAAATTTAGCTCGAGTGTTAACAATTTGATATGGAAGGTTTGCTGGGGAAAAGGGACCTCAGCGGCTGAGTTCACGTTCTATTCATTGATGGACAAAACATGTATCTCAACTTTCGATGGTCGAAAAACCTTGTTAATGCATTTGAGCTTGATTTAGCTATAAATAAGACGTGGACGTAGTCATCGTGAGAACATCCATTGGTTTGTCCGTTTCATGTTTTTATTTGCAACCCAAAGGGACACGAGAGGGTGGAGCTAAGTACAACAGAACGCTGAATAAGACGTTGTAGCGGACCAAATTATCTCAATTAACGAAAGGGTGTTTTCAGTTCACGAAATTTGAAACACAAACAACTCTCACACTGGACAGCGTTGTGGTAGCGACCTGTCAATTATAAGGTAGCCCCGCCCTAAAGCATACCCTGCTTTATGGTCTGTTTGACTCTAAATGGAGCATCATTTACTAAATGAACATCATGCTGTATTGAAGAAGACTTGAAACTAGAGATTGAGACCATAAACTCATGTTTACAATGTTTACTGAGGGAATAAATCAAGAGAGTCATTTTCTCATAGACTTCTATACAACCAGAGGAGTCGCCCCCTGCTGGACAGTAGACGATTGCAAATATAAGGCACGTGATCGTTGGTGTCAATTCTTATAAAAGGAAGTTGCCGCTTCGGATAAAAAATGCTAATATAATGACACATGCAAGTGTCCGAGCTTGGAAGACACAGAGCACAACTCTGACGATGACGTAGTTCAGTTCATTTAAAAACACAGTTTGTCATATTTCCTAAAAAGTAAATGGTTTTGGACATACAAAGTTTCCGCTTGACATCTACGTTGTGTCACTCGTGACCTTATCTCCAACGACTTTCCCTTTCACCGATAAATCTGTCATTGATTTACGCAAACGCCTGCCAGATGCTTTTCATATCTGAACCATGTCATCGTCTTGGGCCTCCCATTTTGCGCTTGTCATGTTTATTTAGTCGGGGAGGGAATCATGACTAATTTCATGTGACTGGTATTTAGAAAAGGGATTTGAAACGGGTTAAATGAATTATTAGAAAAAGTGAAAATATGCCCAAACACATCGCTCCCAGGCTTTTTGCTCCCAGCTATCCACCAGCTCACATTGGTAGTTTGTAAAAAGGAGTCTGTCTTCTTGCCTTCTCTCATTGAGTAAACTGTTATTGCTCGCCCTCGTAAAGGCGTAATGTCATGTCATTTCCGCGACAAGTTGAGTCGTTTGCTGTGATCGCTCAGAGTAACTGCATTAAATTGTGCTAATGGGGTTAAGTACCACTGACTGGCCTTCTTTCTGCTCCTCGGGTCAATGTTTGAGGCTTTACACAGCAAGCAGCAGCTGTTGAATGGCAGTCGACCATGTGGAGACAAGAAAGTTAAAAGGATTTGCTTGTTCACTTTAGTCAACTGCAGATGGTACCTAATGTCCCTCCAGTAGATTGCTAATTTCTAATATCCGTAGCAGAACACAAACTCAAATTGAGCTCAATGTTTCTGATTAGACTGATGCTTCAGTTTAATGTAATTTATTTAATCCTTCTTTTCACCAGCCACAAAAGCAACGCGGTTATTGTATTTACTTTGTGAATCTATATTTTTATCTGTAGTAAGATTTTTTTTGTTGCAATAGTGTCGCAACCCCATTAGGGCGTCACAACATTTTAAAGGTGTTTAGTTGATATCAAAATAAAGGCAGAGTGGGGAAGCTTAATGTTCTCTAGTTATAGTTTTGTTTTGTTCTTAATTGTGTTTCCTTGGTGCCTCAACACTTGTATTGATCAATAATACCGCTTTCATATGAAGCGATCGGTAAAAAGTGAACAGTATAATAATAACAGATTTAATAACTTTTTTTCTTTTATTCTATAAAGTAAATTCTTTCCATTTTGACACAAGAGTTTGTCTGTCTGTGGCGCCTTACAGTGTAGTTGAGTTCAACTACATGCAATGCAAGTATGTAAAATCCTAGGAAACTTCGAAAGGCACTATGCCGGACAGATTTTATGAAATGAAATAATGTAAAAGGTTTTAAGAAATGACCGAAAACAATGTCGACACTGAAGGTGTGATGAGATTTCTCTCACCGCAACAGCTGTTCTGTTACATCTTCCTCTGACCTGCCAAAACAAAAGAGCCCTCGTTACTAGTCGCAGCCAAAAACGTGAAAAAGTTTTTAATATCTTATCTCCAGCTGTAGATTAGTCCTTCAATACATTCCCTGGCACTCCACCACGCCTTTACCTCAACTATCTGGTCTTAATCAATCCTAACATTGTGAGAATCTCTGTGAAGCAGTCGGAGGTCTGACGAAGGCCATGCCTGCCCCAGATACAAGGTGGAAAATATTCCAGCAGTGTGTACTTTATAGTAGACTGCTGCACTGTTTCCTACAGTAGTTAATACTTTTAGATAACAACAAAGACAGATGAGCTATAGCAGACTCTGACAAGTGTAATCACTTGATTTATCCTGACCCAGTACTCTACGGCCTGAGGACCAGAAAAAGAGCAAACATCGCTCCCATTTTCAAGGGCTTATCTCGTGTTGCTTGTTTTTGTAGGGATTTAACTAAAAATATATGGAGAATAGTACTTTTGATGAGCTTTAATTGTTTTAAAGTGCATGATAAAAACATGTTGTTCTGCAGCTTTTAGCTCTAATGTTCCAAACCATTAAGTTCAAATCATAATTTCCACGTCCACTTAGCCATGAAGGTCAGTGATGTTGTTTCTGTCTGCCCATATTCACATGGATTCTTTGATTGCACTCTTTGTGGACGGATGAACATTTATGACAAGCACTGGAACAGTTTGACCGTCCTCTCTCGATTTCTGCATATGTATTTGAGTTTATTATTTCGGACAGCCTGCCCAAGGACCTACAACTGAAAATGGTGCATGCTGGTATATTTAAATGTACATGTAACTCTTTTTTTAGCCCGGCTTTTAGTCAGTTTGAAGCCGTTTCTTTCCCTCCGCGAGCTGCCCAAATCTGTAGCCGTATCCTTTAAGGTTTCAGATCCGTCCGTACATCCGGTCCCGTAAACAAGATATCTCAGTAAACACCGTTGGCAAATTCTTCCAATTTGGCACAAACATCCACTTGGAATCAAGGATGAACTGTTTAGAATTGGGTGGTGAAATGTCCCTCAGAATTTTTGCCCATAAGTCAAGAATTGATATGCTAATTAAAACAATTTATTCACAAATATCTAGTAGGATAAAATTATAAAGTGATGACATTTTGGAAAGACATGAAACTAAACTACAACATGAGTGGTTGGAAACATTCAATTCTTTGCATTTTTATGCCATTAAATTCTTATTTAAACTTAAATCTTTATTTTAACTTTTTTTCCCTTTTTTTTTTACATTAAGTTGTAGATTCTACTTCAAAGTAATCTCTCACATTATTTTACCACTCACATAAATGTGTCAGTCATTTGCAAAGCACTTATATCTGCACATTCCTTCACACGTTTAGGTGCAATAGAGAAAGGTTTAAGCGATTTAACTCGAGTAGCAGCTGATTTGCTCCGTCCGGCTGGTGTTTCTCACTTTGCCATCTGGTCTCAATTTAACCCTCGATGTCATCACTCATCGGTTGACAAAAAGGGCTCCCTGGAAAACAAAAACTTTCGGAGGTCCATCTGTGGAAAAACTGTTTTCCAAGCCTGACAGTCGGTTCACACATCATTTACAGCTTCAGCAGCGCCGTCTTTTCGAAACACGTGCTTACAAACACGTGTACATGTGGTGTGTTATAAACCTGCCAGGAATTTGAGGAATCTAAACTCTAAAAGTTAATTTGTCTAAATGAGCTTTTATGATTGTGAAGTGTGCTAGATTGAGATTTGTCAAACATAGCGGTGGTCAGCCAAAGCTTCCACATATCAGATGTCTCTTTCCAGAGTAATTAGGCCTCTTTGCAAAAAATTATTTAACTATTTTTCACTCACACAGAGTTATTTTAACTGTATATTCCTGTAATTTGTTCACGGCTCAACTACATTTGGGTTAAATCCTTTTTCTCTGAGTCGTCTCTTTTGAAATTTCAACACCTTTTACATCAGACTGCATGGAAAGCTTTCTGATTAAAATGATTGGATTTTTTTTAGTTCTCTGTCAAGCTAAATCTCCTGCTTGGCGCTTTGAATCCGACTGAAAGCATCGAGTATAAGTTGGCAACGGGGACATCATTTGACAAACTGCTGCAAAGCTCAGTAGAATTTTGGGGGAAAGCTAAAGTTGCTGATGGAGAAAGGCTTGTGTTTGGATTAGTGTGTGTGTGTGTGTGTGTGTGTGTGTGTGTGTGTGTGTTTGTGTGTGTGTGGTGGGACTGCAGCTCTCCAGTGAGACAACACTGCTCACTCTGTCTCCTCCAAACTGGGAGTGCAGAGGTTGGCTGCTCTGTCATCCAGGTATGTTTCATAGATAAAGGTGTGTTTATTGAGTGGGTGGAGGGTGGAGGGTGTTTTCCAGCAGCTCCATTGACACACACACACACACACACACACACACACACACACACACACACACACACACACACACACACACACACACACACACACACACACACACACATTATGCACACTGTGAAAACACAAACACAATTGTTGACTGGAACATAAGTAGGAACACAGTTTCTTATTTATGGGTCTGTTTAAAGAAAAAAAAAAGGATTCTTTTGAAACTTTACAAGTAAAGCCCTTTCTTTAATTACTTCAAAACGATCTAAATCCTCCCAGAAGACACAAAAAGTTTAAAAATAAATATGTTTGGCATATGCAGATTTTAGCTGATAAATTATAAAGATATAAACAACACCCAGTTACCAAAGACGGTGCCATTACCTCTTTAAAACAAGTCATTTAGTTGCTCTAAGTTCGGGAGGCTAATTAAGTTAAGCAAGTTGCGTAACAAATGAACACTAATGAGTGTGGCCGTATGGGAATGTAATGGCTGCTATGTCTTCTCAAGGACACTTATCAATAATCATTAAGCAGACTTTGTTCTTGCAGCTGTTAACAAGCAGAGTTGTGGGTTGAAAAAAACCTGGTTTAAGTCATCTGTATTCACTTAACACACGTTAACAGAGACGAAACGGTGTTAATGATTTATTGCTGTGTGATTAATGAGAGCGTCAGTCAAAAGATGCTTTATAATAGTGAGATATTTCACTTAAGGAAAAGTACATAAATGTTATGAGCAAGATGTATTTTAAAGTATCAAAAGAAACTATAGCAAATGAAAAACAATGGCTTATTGAGTGTTATTCTTTTGTAAATCATATTATTATTACAATAATATAATATACTTTTGCATTTAATATTATTTAATTATCATTATTAATGAGTAACATTATAGTTTTAGTTGGTTTAGGCAGCTATTTATGTATTTAAGTCTTATGTATATAGCTACTTGTCGGTGGTTTAATCTATAAAAATGTCATCATATGTTTTGTGGATGAAATCTTAATTTGTAAAGTGTCACAGCTGTCACATAAATCTAGACGTGTAAAAAGCACAATAGAAGTATAAAATAGCATGAAATGGAAACAGTCAGATAATGAACAAACCCTAAAATCTGTATACTACTTAGTTATATTCCACCACTGGCTTTATTGATACTGAAACATCACTAAATAAATATCCAAGAATGTAATAATTGGGGATCAGGTTGCAAATGACATCAATCTTGTTCTATTTTGTTTCAGGACAATGTCTAAAATGTCCTTTTTAGTATAAACAACAGCTTGAAACTAATTTATAAAGCCTATTCTTTTAAACAATACAACAACAAAAATAAAAAAAGGTTGTTCCTGCCTCCGAGCCGTCCGCTGTGCATTCCACATGCGGGCGGCCCATTGAAGTGTGCTGATCCCAGCTCTGTGATAAAACTTAACCAAGTCAAAACAAAAGCTCTCTGGATAAGTGCAGTGGTTTGAAACGGAGCTCACAGCTGCAGAGAGAGAGAGAGAGAGAGAGAGAGAGGGAGAAAGAAAGCGACGCTGCCCTCTGAGCTTAAACAGAGGAGCCCCCAAACTGCCATGAGCCGGCTGACAGCAGACGGAGCCGCGGCTTCGGGTTTCCTCATCTGGAAAAGCCACTGGAGCAAACCACGACCGAGGGGGGGGGGGGAACAGGAGAGGGACTTATGCACATACACTCTCTTGTCAGACTGTCAGAGGCGTCCGTACAAGAAGTCCATCCTGTGAAAACCACACGGATTTAACACGTATTAACCTAAACCTGCACTAAGACACAAGTTAAAACGAGCTGTAAACACAACAATGCAAACAGTCGCTTATTCACACACTCAGCTTTTACAGAGCAACGTTATCTCTCATGAGTTGTGTTTCTTGCCACCTGTTGAATGTAAATCTATAATAATTTAATCATACTAATATAATGACTCTCTTTTAACTCCGTTTTTGGTCTCCACCCACTCCTGAGGGAAATATCTGGCTCTTTAGCTGCTAAATGCTCCACTTTGTTCACCAGCTAGTCACTAGATGTCTGTTTGTGGTTTGGTGCTGAGCAGGTAGTGGACTCTGTTTTATTGAGTCTTTAAAAAAAAACAGCTGCCTGCTGTCGCTAAAAACAACTCTGTGAGAGCAGTGATTATAAATTTATTAAAAGCACTTTATGTAAAAGTACATAAATAACATCAGTAAAATGTCATATAAAAGTCATATAAAAGTCAGTATATTACGTCACTGGATTATTTATACAAATGCATTAAGATATACGCATTTTAACAAATATAAAAAGCAGACAAAACAATGTTAAATCACATATATGATAATGCAGCATAAACAACATAAAAACCTTGTAAAATCATGACGAAACAGACGCATTCAAGCAAAATCAGAACCTTTCAACAACCAACAAGATCAAAGGTCCACAAAATCATAATCTAAGGATGCAATACATTATATTCATTAAATAAATCACTTGTTTTGGATTGAAAAACGTAATCTGTTGATTAATTGGAGTGGAAAACTGTATTTCCTTTGGACTTGAGGTGGAGTAGAAGAATGGGAAGTACTTCAAAACTCTACTTAAGTATATTATTTAAATGAATGTTACTGTCAAACTTTGAAGCTCTGTTTTATCGGCTTTAAATCTGACCAGATGTGCATCTACAGCAGTTCGGATGACAAATCTCTTATTTGTTCTTTTAATCTTCTGAGAGCTGAGAAGAGACTGCGAGAAAAAAAATCTTTTGATCCTTCACATCTAAGATTTGTGAATCAGCCTTTTTCTATTAAAACAAACACATGTGAGGATCTGATTACAAGATAAGGAGAAAGACATCCGTGCAAAGTTCTCCTCTGGTGTCGAAGCCGTCCAGCCACAGTGTGAACTCACCCGACAGCGAGCGAAGCGTGTTCACAATGGGAGTCGAGCAGCCTCTTTATCACCGGTGACACCCTGAACCAGGGAGCGCAAAACAAAACCATCAGGATCCAGTTTCACAAGACCAGTTGTAACATTGAGGCTTGACCTTTGCCCCAGTTTCTGATTCCCTGCTTTTTGTTTGCCCTCCGCCTTCTTGACAAGCTTTAACAAGCTGGAGGAGGGGGGTGTTCTTGACACTTTGACCTGTGCGGCCAGAAGCTGATGGTTTGTGACAACAGCCTGGAGGGAGGTCTGCGAGTCATGATTATCACTGTGTTTCTGACCGACGTTACATCTCGGTGTGCTTTCTGCCTCCACGCCCACTCTGTTTGTTAAAACTGTTAATCTTTATGGCCTTCAGAGCAAACGGTCACTTTGTCTTTCAACGTTTTACGCACTTGACGATGATAAATTCTGCATGAAGTTCAGAGAACTCGCCTCGCTGTGTGTCCTGCAGACTTTTAGCCTTGCAACGTGTTTTATGATGCAGCCATTCGGAAAGTTTATGTGTTGTTTTTTTTAAAGTTGTTTGGTACTGGAAAAAGAGACACAAACATCAGGCAGGTACACAATCTCCTCACCTAAACCCCCGTCTGCCTCCTTCTCCTGCAATGCACTAAGCAGCTGTTTCTGTGGAAGTCGCTGGAGACGGACTGCATGGAAAAAAGGAGTCGAGCCAGCTGGGTGGGTAGCAGTGGGAGGATTTTTTCCACTTCTGTCTGTCTGACGGAGACGGACTGATTTATTTTTCTCAGCGAGCTATTCATCGTGAAGTGAGCAGACTATCGTGTGCATTGGCAACGTGTCAAATGAAAGAGACAGGGGACCAAAAATGAAGTTATTAATGAATATTTTGCTTTTTTGTGACACTATTTTATAATATTTACTTTTATTTTTAAGCTTGAATTGCCACACACATTCGTGGTGTGTTTTATGCGGGAGAAAGTGTGTGCGCTCGATTTATTTCGCCTTCAGCACAGCAGACAGCTCTTACCGCACATTATTCAACTTTCTTTCCGTCCTCTCGGGGAAAAGAATGTGTCCTAAAAGTGACGCGTGAAAATGTAAGGGAATAGGCATGCTTTATATTGTAGCCTGTTACTGCTGCACACCTGGGTGGTTCTGCTCAACCAAATATCTTTAGTGAAAACATTAAGCGTCTTTGTGAATGTGGTTTTTAATTCATGCCTATGCAAAAACCTGGAAATATCACTACCTCAACGAAATATTTGTTGGGATTGTATTAATGTGGCACGGAGTGAAATGTGCGTTTAGAGAAGAAAATGCAGGTTTTCACGCAACAAGAAGCTAACACAGGTTTATAACGCACACCTTCTCATTCAACTACTTTGAAGAATGTAAAATATAAAACATATTCTGGTTTGTTGAGCATTTGTTTGTTTACCACATAATTCCATATGTGTTCCTTCATAGTTTGGATGTCTTCAATATTAATCTACAATGTAGAAAAAAATAAAAATAAAGAAAAACCATTGAATGAGAAGGTGTGTCCAAACTTTTGACTGGTACTGTATATTGTGTGGAAAAGAAAAAAAAATGAATGTAACCTCTGATGAAGTTGGAGTGATACAGAGCAGCTACAGGACTTGTCAGACACACAAAAACTGAAAAGAAGCCGCTGTATGTATATAAACCTCCACTAAGATGTTGTGAAGTTTCATCCCCGTCTTCTCTTTCTCGTCTCATTTCAGAGCGTTATCATTGGGACTCAAAGCTGCGCATTCCCACGGCCGACTACCAGGAAGTCCTCCGAGACGATAAGGCCGCTCTGGACTGGCTCTTGGCGCTGCGCCGCGTCGGCGTCGTCCACCTGAAGGGGGCGTCGACAGAGCAGGGCGTCGTGGCCAGACTCGCCGAGAGGGTCGGCTATCTGAGGCTGACGTTCTACGGGTAAAACTCTTTCTCTCGTCATCCTCAGCCAAGCCGCTGTTTAATAATCCGACTCCCCACTAAATCCTGAACAGCAAAAAAAAAAATGTTTCCACAGATCATATTTGAACTGAAGCAGAGCCCAGAGAGTGTTATTAGTAAAAAATAAAAAAGACCTTTTTATTTACATCCCTTCTCCAGGGAAGCAGAAAAAACAGTTTTGATGAAAGATGTTCTCAGATTCTCACTTAACCACGTTAAAGTTTAGGAAAAAAAAAAAAAAAAAAAAGTTCCCGCTGGTCAATTATCTGTAGCTTTGATTCATTTAGTTTCCATGGTGAAGAATAGAGAGTGTCTGTTAACCAGAGTTCATCACTTTGACTTACCGCGGTGCTGATTACTTGAGGACAGAGAGCGGGGGAAAACAACCAAAGAGCATTCCAGCTTTTTTTTTTTTTTTTTTTTTCAACCCAGAGGAATTACCTGGTGCACTCAGTCAGAACAGAGGTTTGGAGCTTAAAGCCTTCCTGCTGCCAGTGGATGAGCTCATACTGCTGGAAGTAAAGACACTGAAGCTGAAGGCCTGCCATCAGAGAAACCAAACTGTTTTACGAGTCTGGCATCCAAACGCAGCGTGCAAACAGAACGCGGAAGAGAGCTTTACCTCATTAGCGCTCGGCTCCTTCCGCATCTCAATGAAGTATCTCCTTCAGAGACTTCAGTCTGAGGACTCCTGTGGAGCTGCCCGGGTTAACCCCGCAGGGATCCACGCAAAGTTCATGTCGTCCCGTCTCCTTTTTTCTCTCTTTTTGTCGCGTTTTATCTTCTAAAGCCAAAGTTAAATAATTAACCGGGAGCATATTAATGAATGTTATCTCTGTCTTCAGGCACACATGGCAGGTCCAGGACAAATACATGGCAAACAATGTAGCCTACACTTCAGGAAAGCTCAGCCTCCACACAGACTACCCTGCATTGCACTTTGCACCTGGAGTGAGTAAAAATCGGACTTATATGGTCTATTTAGAGGATTAAACGCCACTAAACAGATCTGGAATCACTTATGCATTCATGTGCCGCTTTTTAAGGTTTGTCTTGACTGCTGGCGTTGGGCTTTTATGTCCTCAGAGTTGTAAAAACGAGCATTTGTGCGCGTTGGGCTTTTGTAGGTGCAGTTGCTGCATTGCATCAGCGAGGCGGAGGAAGGAGGGGAGAGCGAGATGGTGGACGGCTTCCACATGGCCGAGCTGCTGCAGAGGGAAGACCCAGAGGCCTTCAGGACGCTCAGCTCGGTCCACGTGGACTTCACCGACATGGGGATGGACTACTGCGACTTCATGCTGCAGTCCAAGAAGAGCATCATCGAGTAAGACGGCCTCTCAGATCAGCTCTTTTTATTCCCACACACACACACACACACACACACACACACACACACACACACACACACACACACACACACACACACACACACACGTTTACTATCTCTGTGTTCAAGCTCAGACCTTGCAAGAATCTAAATGACGTGCATTAAAAAAAAAAAGAAAGATGCAGTGGAGTTTGTGTGTGTGATTTGAAATGGGACACTGCCATCTGCTGTTCAGAATTATTATGTACAAAAATCCTCTGTGTGCTCTCTGAAACCTGCATAATAATATATATTGTTTTAACAATCATATTTAGTTCTAATGTCCATTTGTACACATACTTTTGTCCACGTAGTGTACCTTAAGCATTAAAATAACGAACAAGATCAGTTGATATTTAATTTATGTGTCCAGTAAATGGTAGAAATAGATATTCACACACTTAAATCTATGCAGAGAACACTTTTTTTTTTTTTTTTTTGGGTCTAAAGAACCTCTCTCAGTCCAGTAAATAAAAGATGCCTTCAAATCCTTTCTGGGTTATAAAACTGGAACAAAATGATTATTTTCATGTTTGATGAATCTATTGATTATTTTCTTGATTAATTGATGAATCCTTGGGACTATAGTGAAAATATATTGTCAGGTTTCCCAGAACCCAAAGTGCCAAAATTGCTAGTTTTGTGGACTCTGCAACAGTTAAATATTAAAAACCATCCCCATTGGTTTTCATTATTTTCTGATATTTGATATACCTAATCCAGATTTTGTCAGATTAATCGCTAATTTAAAAAGAATCATCAGTTCCAGTCCTACAAATGAATTTGGCACGTCTGCTTAATGTTTCTTTCAAATGATTTATCCCTTATGAAAATTGTTCCAATGAATCCACTCACAGTTTCACCTCTAAAACTCATGAGTTCTGTTAGTTTGACATTGTCCTCATTCTTCCTCCCCTCTGAGCAGAGTTAATGCCGAGGGCCGAGCTGTGAGGATAAACTACAACAACGCCACCAGAGACTCGGTGCTGGACCTCCCCGTGCATCAGGTCCAGCCCTTCTACAGAGCACTGAGGGCCTACGTGGACATCATGAACCGACGGGAGAACATGGTCACCTACAAAATGATGCCAGGTCAGTGTAGACTCTCCCGATGCAGCATTAAAGCTCTCCAGCTATAGATACTCAGGCTTGTAGTAAACAGATCCTGGACCGGTACGATGACGTGCTGCAACATCTTTGTCATTAAGGTCACGATGACATCACAGAGTCAATGTCACGTCTGTCACTGTGGAACCAAAACAAATCAGCTCAAGTGTGCTGTAACCCTCTCTAAATAATCACTGCTGTGCAAAGAGTCTGCAGCATCATGGGACAGAGATGAAGTGATATAGTACGAGACATCACGGCCGTCAGAGGGTAACAGGATGGAGCCGTTATGAGGGAGACAAAGGGTTCAAGCCTCCGTGTTGGAACGCATCCATCCTGATGACGCGTCCTTGAGAGCCTTCAAACAAACCTGTTAGGACAAGTCGTCCAACGGCACGCTGTTTACATGTGGTTTTTCATGTTTTTACCCATGTGGCAAATACGTTAGAGCTGTATTTTGTTTTTGAGTTGCATAATGGCAATAAATTATCCTTGAATCCTTTTGTCCAATCACAGCTTAGCAACTGTAACTAAGACAAAGCAGGACTGTCAAACTGCTGTAAGCTGTAATAAGAGAGATGTATTAGCAATGAAATAGTTTGGAGGGGGATGTCTTCTTTTAACCTTCTTTTTAAAAAACTAAGTGTATAAATTGATCTAGGAGTGTTTATCTGCTTTAGCGTAAAATGCTAACGTTGAAATGTCAGGCTAACTGGTTTACTACCTACAGTAGGAACTGATTGTTACGTCCAAGGCCAAGAAGCATTCTTCCATTGACACTAATCAAATGAAATAATACCTCCTACCTTCGTGACTGATGTTTTGGTGTTGTCGTATTGCAGGTGACGTACTGACCTTCGATAACTGGCGTCTGCTGCACGGCCGGAGGACCTACAGGAGCAGACCCGACAGGTCGCGGCACCTGGAGGGCGCCTACCTGGACTGGGATGAGGTCATGTCCCGCCTCCGGATTCTCCGCAACTCAGTCCACGGAAACATTTGAGTTCCGTAAAACACAGCCAAACTTTTTTTTTTTTTTTTTTTTACTTAGCTGGGTGGCTTTAAACTGCGGGTTAAGCTGAATGTTTTTTTACTGAATCTGACTACAAGTCAACAGTTAAATCTCTGACTCTCAGGTAGCCAAGCTTTAAATCAGAAAGGAAACAATTGTATTAATAACAGGATGATTTTGGAGCCATTATGTAATGTTTAAATGATGCCAGCAACATGTAACATAGTGCAACGCCTCAATGCAAAGATAATGGAAAACACCTTACTTTGAAAATTTCAAAGGTGCTTTTGGATTCAGACAAATACGTTTTATAAGCTTAAATTTAACTTTTATACGTTTACCTGAGAACGTCACATTATTATAAAGAGCAGTTTATATATTTTTATAAGAAATTCAGCATTCCCAGTTTGCTGGTTAAATATTTAGCTGAAGACAACCTGGCGGACACGAAATAACTCACGTATCTTAAACACTATAACCACTGTCTGACCTTTATGGTTTTCATGATATTTCATCTTATTGCTCACTGTGTCTATTACCGTCTATAGAAAGTAGTGAACGAGGAGGTGCTTTTAGACAGAGCCCTGTGTAATATAAAAGCTTTCCCTTCTCTCCGCCTGCTACAGTATCTCACTACCTCTCCTGTTCCATCATGTGCCTAAACAAAGAATGTCCTTGACTTTCCCCTTCATTCTGTAGAGTTGCAGTCTGAATTGAAAATTGCCTTGAGCTACAGCACAGTAGCTGTACTAGAAGTTTGCAGTGTGAAACATCTGCAGTTTAAAAAAAATAAAAAATAAAACAAATTACAAAGACGTGTACTTTTTTAATTAACCTTCGTGGCTTCTGGCCAAACAGAAACTTTTTGTTTTACCTGCTGAGGTTTTTTTGAGATTCGGCATTTACAGATTTTAAAGGTTTTAAAACTCCTGAGTAGAATCGGTGGTGCACACATGAGAAACTCAACTGTCCAGAGATGATGCCATGCTTCTCTGGTTGATCCTGAAAACTATCGACCGCTCTGTGGATCATCCAGAGAATCAGGAAGATTTACAGACAGAAGTTTCAGACATCTGCATGGTTACCTGGATTGAGTAAAAAAAAAAAAACTATTGTATAAGTAGACTGATCCTTTAAATAACCATGAACTGTTTTTTATGATTATAAACAGCCCAGTGTGCTCATGTTTCGATACAAAAAGTTTGAGGTTGGTTTATTCTGTAGTCCTGCTCACTCACTGCTGTTTACTGAAAACAAAAACTGCATTCCCTTCTTCATCTTTACACCAAATATTAACACTTGAACATATTTTCATGTAACTTCAAAAAAAGTCAAAGAAAATATGGATGTACTTTCAAAATCCCAAAAATACAGACATGCTTACCTGTGATGGGTATGATGGAGCTGATCTATCCTCCGAGGGCTTATATTTGAATGATTTTGCATTTTGTGAATTTAATACTAAAAAGATTTAAGAAAAATAGTCATAGTATGTTTTGAAAAAGTCAGAAAATACATGGTTGTCCAAACAGTCCTAGAAATTCATGGTATATTATATAATAAAAAGTATCATATTATATGGTATGTCATAATGAGTCCATAATTTAGTGTGTCATAAAAAAAGTAATAAAAAGGCAGTAAAATCATACAGTATTTAAAACATGTCATAGTAAAGGTGGACATAAAAACTCATGGTACGGTACATAATAAAAAGTTATAGTAATTCATAAAAAGGCCAAAGTATAGTCTGTCATAAAAAACTTTTTTTAAAGTCTCTAGTGAACCATTCAAACAACCTGTGGACCACCCGAACCATCACGAACCATCACGAGCCATCACGAACCATCACGAGCCATCACGAACCATCACGAGCCATCACGGACCATCACGAGCCATCACGAACCATCACGAGCCATCACGGACCATCACGAACCATCACGAGCCATCACGAACCATCACGGACCATCACGAACCATCACGAGCCATCACGAACCATTACGGACCATCACGAACCATCACGAGCCATCACATCACGAGCCATCACGAACCATTACGGACCATCACGAACCATCACGACCATCACGAACCATCACGAGCCATCACGAACCATCACGGACCATCACGGACCATCACGAACCATCACGGCCATCACGAACCATCACGACCATCACGGACCATTACGAACCATCACGAACCATCACAAACCATCACGAACCATTACGGACCATCACGAGCCATCACGGACCATCACGAACCATCACAAGCCATCACGAACCATCACGGACCATCACGGACCATCACGAACCATTACAAACCATCACGGACCATCACGGACCATCACGAATCACGGACCATCACGACCACCATCACGAGCCATCACGAACCATCACGAACCATCACAAACCATCACGGACCATCACGACCATCACGGACCATCACGAACCATCACGGACCATCACGAACCATCACGAGCCATCACGGACCATCACGAACCATCACGGACCATCACGAACCATCACGAGCCATCACGGACCATCACGGACCATCACGAACCATCACGAACCATCACGAGCCATCACGGACCATCACAGACCATCACGGACCATCAAACTGTGAGTAACTTTAACAACACAGCGCGTAGATCACGTCTATTATGACGTCAGTGGGCGGCTAACATTTAATCCTAGGAGCCTAAATTAAGCTGACTTTCTCAACGATGACATAAGAGTCAAAAAATAATGAAAAAGAGTGAATATGTTTCGATTAATTCCTCTATGGATGATTATAACTATGACGTGCACTGAATTGTTCTGAATAAAATGTGATTTAATTGTAAGGATGATTGTAGATACTGCATGTCTTAATTTATTTATTTGCTTCTATTTAAAGTCTCAAACAGCGTTGTACAAACCTACCACTGCTGTCACTGTGCTCTGTGATATACTTTACTGTAACTGCAGCCATGTAGATGACATCAAGAACTACATTTTGACCTTGAATAGACGTTATTCAATAATAATGTTTATGTATCTGTGTGAGAGGAATATAGGAAATAAGCAATAATGGCTGAGGAAAAGAAAAAAGAGAATTCTAAAAATGAAATCAAGCCCATTTGAGAATGAGATTGCACCCCATCAGTAGACCCAACTTACTAAATTGCTAAATGCAAGAAAAAGCAAAGTTGACTTTAACAAACCCCGTCAATGGCTCCACTGTCTCTTCTTACAACTTCTGCAACCTTGGAGTCAATTTTTGACTCAACGCTTTCATTTGATTTCTCCGTCCATCCCTCTCCTCTTCTGCTGCTAAAACCCTCCATCCTCTCATTCATCAGCTCAAGGACTCGACTACTGACACAGCTGTCTATTTGGTGTTCTGTAATTGTGCCTTAATACAAATCTAAATTGCATAATTGTCTAATCCTGTGATGTATGTTTTTTCTATTTTTCTCTCTATTTTATCTCCTTGGTAAACCCTTCCTGAATAAAATGTTATTTATATATTTTTTAATGTCATTATTATAATTATTATCACCTCCCCTAATTGATTATATTAACATAAAGGAAGAGAAACAACTTAAATCAGTGTTTGATCATCGTACAAATTTGCATTATTCAGCACAAGACTTGATGTCTGAGGAGGAAAAACACAGTGAACATAATAATGACTGCTATTTATAATTTGCATTATTTCATGGATTTCCAAGCAGTAAATAAATGGATGATTAAAGCTTCCACTTGCATTCAAGTTATGCTTGAAATTAGTGGGTTTGGGAAAGGCTGATCCGCTTTGTAAAGGAAAAATTGTCATCAGTTTGTAGACAACCAACATTAACTGTAGTTAACGGCCAAAGTCATCCACTAACTACAGTTTAAGACCTTAATGATCGAGAGCCACTTACACATAACAATCTTCTACAACTCAAGGTTCCAAGTAAAAAAAAGTTATATCATAGTATGTCATTAAAAGAAAAAAATATTGGCATAGTATAGAACGTCATGAAAACTCAATAAAAAGTCATGCTATAAATCATCGAAAAAAGTTATAAAAAAAGTCATAGTCTCTAATAAAACGTGAAAAAAAAGAAGTCATAGAAGAGTGAGTCATAAAAGACAGAATGAAATTCATAAAACATTCATAGATGTCATTGTGTAGAACTTCATGAAGTAAAAAAAAATGTCACAGTATAGAATGTTATAAAGAGTCATAAAAATAATTGTATTGTATGTCTTAAAAAATCATATAGAATAGTATGTCGTTGAAAGTAAAAAATAAATAAAAAAAAAGACTGTATAGTTTGTCATAAATCCGGATTCCCCCACGTAAACATGCAGTTAGGTTAGATTAGAGCAGGAATGGTTGTCTGTCCTCCCTGTGCGAGGACGGTTTTGCTGTATGTAGAAAGAGCAGTCATGCTATAGTATCTTAGTATATTTTGCCCATTGATTGATCATGTACGATTATTTTGTATCTCAGCTAAATGTCCACAAGACCTGACTGAACTGATGACATCATCTATGAGGTCAAATAAGTATTAGTCTGTTGATTTTGCTCACTGATGATGTCACAGTTCAGATCTTCAGTGTAGCTCCTCCCCACATGTCACGATTCCAAAGTAACAGCTTGTTCCATGACATCACAGACGATGTTCCATGACATCACAGATGATGTCAGCATTTCTTGACCAGTTTGCTCTGTGACATCACTGATGACATCATTGTCACAGGTACCAGAGTTTATAAATAGGAGTGAGATACACATATCTAGTGAGCTGGTTCCACCAGGCTTCCTTTGGACGGGATGCAACGGACCTCCCACACCTTCAGAGGTGAACGACTTGAGTCGAGGTTGATCCCCAGAGTTTCCCATCTGGGCTTCCACAGATCAACACAGCCTTGGGAAAGCTGTGCTCAACTGGTTCCCCTCTCTGGGTGTAGGACCCGCTGCATTCTATCTTGTGCAGGCTGGTGACTGTGGCTAGCACAGTCGCCTCACAGGAAGAAGTTTCCGGGTCCCATTCCCGGCTTCCTGTGCGGAGTTTCCATGTTCTCCACGTGTCGTGTCAGGGTGGGTTCTATACGGTTCTCCCATATAAACTCCTCACAGGAAGAAGTTTCCGGGTCCTATTCCCGGCTTCCTGTGCGGAGTTTCCATGTTCTCCACGTGTCAGGGTGGGTTCTATCCATATAAACATGCAGTAAGGTTAGATAGGTAGGTGTGAATGTGAGCGGGAATGGTTGTCTGTCCTCCCTGTGCGAGGACGGTTTTGCAGCGTAAATGTGGGAGTGTGTCATAACGCTGTATGTAGAAAGAGCAGCGGTTTGGCCGAGGTGTAGCACACTGCTTCACTCATGCAAGAACCAAGAACCAAGAACCAAGAACCATGGTGGAAGCTGTTGGTACCTTTTCTTGGTGAGCAATTATTCTCTCTGACAAACTCTCAGGCCTTAGCTTACAGAAATGTGTTGCTCATTCTCTTCAGGGTCATTAGAAAGTCATGCTATAGTTTTTCCTAAAAAGTGTAATGTACAGTCAAATGTAATAGTATTTTATATCATACAAATTTACAAAAAAATTAAATAGTATAGTATGTCATTGAAAGTCACAGTATATTACGTCAAAAAAACTCATCTTATGGTATGTCGTAAAAAAGTCATGCTATAGTATGTGATAAAAATGAATGAGAAAAATTCATAGTATGTCATGAAAAAAAAAAAAGTCTTAGTATAGTATGTCATAAAAGTTAAAGAGAAAATTCATAATATAGTAAGTCATAAAACTGTTATATTATATTATATCATAATAAAGTCACTGTATAATATGCCCTAAAAAGTCATAAAACAATGAAATAATATAGTATGTCATTAAAAGTCATAAGAAAGTTACAGTATAGTATATCATATAAACTCATCTCATATGTCAAAAAAAGTATAAAAGTTGATTAAAAAAAGGTCATAGTATATTATGTCATATGAACTAAAAAAGTTGTCATAGTATAGTATTTTATAAAAAAAATCCTAAAAAATGTCATAGTAAACTTTGTCATAAAAAGTCATGCTATAGTATCTTAGTATATTTTGCCCATTGATTGATCATGTACGATTATTTTGTATCTCAGCTAAATGTCCACAAGACCCGACTGAACTGATGACATCATCTATGAGGTCAAATAAGTATTAGTCTGTTGATTTTGCTCACTGATGATGTCACAGTTCAGATCTTCAGTGTAGCTCCTCCCCACATGTCACGATTCCAAAGTAACAGCTTGTTCTGTGACATCACAGACGATGTTCCATGACATCACAGATGATGTCAGCATTTCTTGATCAGTTTGCTCTGTGACATCACTGATGACATCATTGTCACAGGTACCAGAGTTTATAAATAGGAGTGAGATACACATATCTAGTGAGCTGGTTCCACCAGGCTTCCTTTGGACGGGATGCAACGGACCTCCCACACCTTCAGAGGTGAACGACTTGAGTCGAGGTTGATCCCCAGAGTTTCCCATCTGGGCTTCCACAGATCAACACAGCCTTGGGAAAGCTGTGCTCAACTGGTTCCCCTCTCTGGGTGTAGGACCCGCTGCATTCTATCTTGTGCAGGCTGGTGACTGTGGCTAGCACAGTCGCCTCACAGGAAGAAGTTTCCGGGTCCCATTCCCGGCTTCCTGTGCGGAGTTTCCATGTTCTCCACGTGTCAGGGTGGGTTCTATCCGGTGGGTTCTATCCGGTTCTCCCATATAAACTCCTCACAGGAAGAAGTTTCCGGGTCCCATTCCCGGCTTCCTGTGCGGAGTTTCCATGTTCTCCACGTGTCAGGGTGGGTTCTATCCGGTGGGTTCTATCCGGTTCTCCCATATAAACATGCAGTAAGGTTAGATAGGTACTGTATCACAAAATAGGGACTTAGGATCTCAAAATAATGACTCAATATCTCAAAATAATGACTTAGGATCTCAAATTAATGACTTTCCATGTTCTCCACGTGTCAGGGTGGGTTCTATCCGGTTCTCTGGATAGAACCCATATAAACATGCAGTAAGGTTAGATAGGTAGGTGCGAATGTGAGCGGGAATGGTTGTCTGTTGTATAGTATGTCATTGAAAGTCACAGTATATTACGTCATAAAAACTCATCTTATGGTATGTCGTAAAAAAATCATGCTATAGTATGTGATAAAAATGAATGAGAAAAATTCATAGTATGTCATGAAAAAAAAGTCTTAGTATAGTATGTCATAAAAAAACCTGAAAAATATCATAGTATAGTAGGTCATGAAAAGTCATAGTAAAGTAAGTCATAAAAATGTACGAGAAAAAGTCATAATATAGTATGTCATATAAAGACCTGAAAAATGTAATAGAAAAGTAATTCATAAAAAAGTCATAAAAAATGCTGTAATATAGTAAGTCTTGTAACCGTAAAGTTGTTGTTTTTTTAAGTAAAGTGTCTCTTAAAAAGTAATAAAAACTCATAATATTTTAATGGTTGTGCATTTGTTCAATATGGACTCAAGAAACGGTTTCACCTCATTTTTCTTTCCTGATAAAAAGACGATGAACTACGCAGAGCTTTATTTGCGATAACTTTATTATATTGCCAAAGCTGTACATATTCTATAAATACTTTTTTTCAAATACTGGAATACTTTAACCTGGCATCTCAATTTCATTTATTCCACAGCAGCCGGCGAGTACAATGACAGAGATGAGTTGTAATACTCCAGTTTAAAAAAAACATCTTTAACTCAAGCAGAAAAGAGGAGTTTCCTTTCAGAACCAATCTTAGAGACGCTTCAAATCGTGTTTGGTCTTATTTATATATTATTTATATTTAACATGTTCATTAGTGGAACGCCATCTTCTGAATATCCTGATTATTTTCCTTTTGCACAGTTTAAATCAATAAAAATACAAGCATGTCAGAATCAAAAAAAACAAAACATCTTCCAGTGATATAGCTGTACCGATATATTGCTGATCTGGAGAAACTGTTCACCACATGGACACACACACACACACACACGCACACACACACGCACACACACACTGTGAAAGTGAACGGACCAGATTCAGCCGTTGTTTACTATCACTGAACAGAAACAACATTAAGTTTCGCTCTGTTAGGAGTCAACACCTCACAGGATGGAAAACTGCTGCTGGTGACTTTGGAGGATTTTAGACTTTCGGCAGATGTTGAAACGGGTGTTTTTATCGTACTTGGCTGCTTTTGGAGTTCACGCAAATGTCTGACCATACCAGTGTTACACCATATATATATTTTTTGAAGCAGAAACTCAATTATTTTTAATCATGCAAGTCTCTATTTGTTATTAATTTATTTGCACAGGCTTCAGCTTCTCAAATGTGAAATACTTTTGGATTTTGCACTGTTGGTCAGACAAAAACGATTTCAATAAATCATCTTAGAGCCAGGGTATTTTTAATTATGAATCAATAATATAGATTGTGGCATGGATGTCACTTTCTGCAAGTGGTTGGTTTTGATATTTGTTCAGTTCCAGGTACAGAGGGTTCACACTGACTTTTGAAATTTAGATTTTACTTCTGTTTCACTTAAACCTGGATGGATTTTATTTATTTTGTGACAATATTTTCTTTTCAACTTCCAGGTACAGGTCAACAGAGGCACGGCAGAATATTTCTAACAAAGGCCATCAGAAAATGTGGCCCTGTACCTGGAAATTTGGGTAAAAAAAAAAAATTGCCAACCTGTTTTTAAAAATTGAATAGCATATTAAACCCACCTTGGAACATTTGCTTATTTTTCTAACGTTACTCCCGCTGCTAGCCTTGAAGACACTTCACAAACTGTCTAAATTAGCTTCTGCAGTTGTGTTAAATATTTAAAGTGGTTTGTTAACAAGGGAAAAGTGATACTAACAGTCTGTAGCTACTTTTAAACTTGAAGACTTTGAGTTGGATTTGCAGCCATTTTGCCACTTGTTTTTTTTGCCACTTTGTTTGTTTGCTAACAAATTTCCAGGATATTTTGATGTAGTAAATTAAAAAAACCCTGTGGTGTAACAGCGGTTTGAGCCAGGTTGGTTTGGTTTTTCTCTTTCTTCTCATTCGCCAAACAAACGACTACTTGGATCTTAAAATGTTTTGTCCCAACAAACAATTCTGACCGACAAAGACTCTTTTAAATGTCTCATAGGCTGAATTCAAATGTAAAAAGTTTCTGTACCATCTACGTTTGCTACAGCATCTCCAACACCTTGTGACATCACTAATTGGCCTGAGAGACAAAAAAAAAGCTCCAAAGTTTGCGCCATAGACAGCAGCTGTTTTCTTTTCCTTGTGACTTGTTGATGTACATTTTTTAAAAAGACAAACTTTAAAAACATTCAAACTAATGACATCATATTCACTTGGATCAATATGTACTATAGAAAAAAAAATTCTTTCTTACATTCTTCACCCTGTGGAAGCCAGGTAACTCAAGAAAACATGGCTCTGGCAATGGCTAACTACTTATTAAGTATTGCACATCTAGCAAATCAACAATTTGTAACTTTTTTTTTCCAGAGAAATGTACAGTCAATATATGTTTGTATTAAATAAATACTATATATAGAAATATATATAATATTTATTTGTCATACTCATAGTAACATGCAATTGATAACAGCAGACCACAGACGAGAAATTTTACAGTAGAACTAGAACAGTAATTGAGCCCGGCGGGCCGATCTAGGGCAAGAGAACACATCTGAGAACACTCACATTATTTTGGGGTTCAAACACTTTGAAGAAGCGTTGACATGCGGCGCTCCGGTGCAGTATACAGTAGCATTGTTCAGCATGGGACGACCTGCACGACAAGAGGGTCTCTGGATGTTTTCAACTTGGACGGACTGGAACTTTACAGTAACCACATATCACAGAACAACTCACACAGTCAAATGGAGACGAGGGAGAGGGGGGTGCGGGGGGGAGTAAGCTACTCTGTAGTGAAGTCAAGGCTGTGCACGGGACCTGCATGCACTCTGTGCCTCGGGGGCGATCCCTCACCATCTCCTAGAAACAGTTGGGTTCTTGGCAGCAGGAACAATAGAAGACTTTCACACTGAGTAGAGGAGCTCAAAGGGGAGTCGCTCCTCCCGCGTTTAGGAGCAGGCAAACATTTAGCTAGTTGGGTTCGACAGCGATGAGGGGTTCGGAAGTATTTACACAAACACCACAGACTAAACACGTCTACACGACAGGGTCTAAAAAGGGGTGTTAGGCTTTTATGTACAAGAGGAGGGAGCAGGAATTGTGTGCTTAAGAGTAGAGTTAGGGATTGTCAGAAGTCTGTTTTTTTGTTTTTGTTTTTTTTTTTTTTTTAGAGCTGAGATGCCATTTCAAGTAGAGAGGCACGAGGACGGCGGGTGGGGGTGGTAGGGGAGGTGGGGGAGAAGGGTGGGGTGGGGGGGTGTAGACTAGCTAGGAAGGGGTCTCGGTGACAGAATCTTGGGTTTTCCTTCCGCCTCCTTCCCCTTCACTGCCGCCACGTAGGAGAAAAGGCAGAGGACGGAGTAACAGATTTGATGTGCCTGCAGAAGGGAAAAATAAACGATGAGGATTGTTTAAAAGAACAGAAAGAAAGAAGAGGCTCTACTCAGTCTAAATACTGCAGGAAACTTAAACATACTGTGATATTTAAAAGGCACTAAATTTAAATTTTCCAGAGTTTTAATACCAAAGTTTTAATAATTTCAAGTATTTTGGCATCTGATGAGCCCACAAACTCATGAAACTCATAAAATGTTGTCGCCTAAACCTAGCCAAGTAGTTTGTCCGCCTAAACCTAGCCAAGTCGTTTGTCCCCCTAAACCTAGCTAGCCAACTAGTTTTGTCTTGTCCCCTTAAACCTAGCCAAGTCGTTTTGTCCCCTTAAACCTAGCTAGCCAACTAGTTTTGTCTTGTCCCCTTAAACCTAGTAGTTGTGTCCCCTTAAATCTAGCCAAGTAGTTTTGTCTTGTCCCCCTAAACCTAGCCAAGTAGTTTTGTCCCCTTAAATCTAGCCAAGTAGTTTTGTCTTGTCCCCCTAAACCTAGCCAAGTAGTTTGTCCCCCTAAACCTAGCTAGCCAACTAGTTTTGTCTTGTCCCCCTAAACCTAGCCAAGTAGTTTTGTCCCCTTAAATCTAGCCAAGTAGTTTTGTCTTGTCCCCCTAAACCTAGCCAAGTAGTTTGTCCCCCTAAACCTAGCTAGCCAACTAGTTTTGTCTTGTCCCCCTAAACCTAGCCAAGTAGTTTTGTCCCCCTAAACCTAGCTAGCCAAGTAGTTTTTTCTTGTCCCCCTAAACCTAGCCAAGTAGTTTTTTTGTCCCCTTAAACCTAGCCAAGTAGTTTTGTCTTGTTCCCCTAGACCTAGCCAAGTAGTTGTGTCCCCCTAAACCTAGCCAGCAAAGTAGTTTTGTCTTGTCCCCCTAAACCTAGCTAGCCAAGTAGTTTTGTTGTCTAAACCTAGCCAGCAAAGTGGTTTTGTCCCCTAAACCTAGTTTACCAACTAGTTTTGTCCCCCTAAACCTAGCCAGCCAAGTAGTTTTGTTGTCTAAACCTAGCCAGCAAAGTGGTTTTGTCCCCTAAACCTAGTTTACCAACTAATTTTGTCCCCCTTAACCTAGCTAGCCAGGTAGTTTTGTCCCCCTAAACCTAGCCAAGTAGTTTTGTTGTCTAAACCTAGCCAAGTAGTTATATTTGCCTAAACCTAACCAGATAGTTTCATTGCCAAGTAGTTCTGCTGTCTAAACCAGACCCCATCTCCTGGGTACATACTTTATCTTCATACTATGATTACTTCAATTACTCCTAAATCTTTTCAGCTAGCTAACTATTGCTAAATTAAGTAGCATATTCAACTTGGCAGAGTCTAAATAGTTGCCGTGTGACTCCCATTCTCACCAGGGTGCAAATAGACATTCAGTTTTTATAATCAGTGCTACTTTTGGTCTCTACATTCCCCACACACTGTAAGTTAAGTGGAGACATTCCACTGAGTAAGGTGACCACAGGGCCAAACTCTCAGAAGGTGCTTTAATCCTTTAATTACCAGAGGGAGTTGAATTGCTGCACTCCGTGATTAAGTTCAAGCATTGTAAAGTAAGTGTTAAGTGGTTCCACAGAGATTATAGCATCGGTTTTCAGACTTTAATCCTTGTTAGTGTTCCCAGGGGGGCGACTTAATGAGTGCAACTTCCCAGCAGGCATGTTTACAGATACAAATGTCAAAAGGCACATTTCTGCAGGGTGCACCTTGTGACCATTGCTCTACATGCACTGGTAAAAAGTATTGACTCTGACAGAAGAAGTGAGGACTCACCATGGGGGTCTTGTACTTGTGGATCACCACTTCTTTAGTTTCAGGAACTATGCCGGTGCAAGAGACAAAACAAAGAATTCAAAGGCAGCAGGAACCTTAATGAGTTCATGCTTGAGGGATTTAGGGAGGGGGGGTGTTACAGGGGTGGACTTCCAACAAGGCGTAGAATGGGATGTGGGCCAAGAAGAGTCCACCACAACAGTCAGGAGTACATTGAATGATAGACAGGGGAGGTGATGAGGGCAAGAGTGGCTGTTGAATCCATGTTACTGATTAAGCTCTATCTTTAGTGATCAAACTTGGTTTATTTTACGGGAAGTATTACATTTGAACTTGTGACTGCTGGGTGAGACGTTCATGGCCCACAAAATGGTCAAATAAAAACACAAAATGTATTATAACAAGAGACGGCAAAGATTGTAAAGTTTCAAAAGTGGAAAACAAGAAAAAGAAGGACAACCTGCCCCCCAACACTTTCCACCCCAATGAACTGAAAGTCAAAGACATCACAGAAAAGCAGCTGCAAGTGGACAGAATCCTTTGACCCAGGACCGTGTCACTGCCCACGGGACAGATTGACTTTTCATTAGTAACTGTGAACCCATAGCAGAGATGAGAAGGCTGAGGTCTGGACAGATGAAAAGGGGGTTTGTTAAAATGTTAGATCCCCAAACAAAACAGTCCCACCAGAGCTCTCCACTTGCTGAGATTCAGAGGCAGACTATCAGAGAATGAGTGATGGGAGTCTGGGGTTGATACCCGAAAATGAACGGCGAGTGATGAAGGAAGCAGAGGGACAACTCATAATACAGAAAAAAGAAATAAAAAAATCTGATGAAAAGGATTCGAGTGAGGAAATATTCAGCACAGAGTTAAGTTTGGGTAAGAAAGGAGAAAGGTGACAACACTTTACCTGCTGGAGAATGAAGGTTTTCATAGTGGCAAAGATGAGGGCAACATTACAAAAGCAGCACAGAGACACGACAGTAACCCAGCCTGGCTCTCAACTTCTCGTATCGTAATACTGCACTGCCGTACTGTAAGTCATCTTTTTTGACTTGTTCCTATAAATATAAACGGTTTTGCTTCTCTCCATTAGGCCCACGTTTATTTTTTGTCATGTAGAATAAAATGAAATGTACTGATACTTTTTCCTTTAAATCATGGTCATTTTTAAATATGTCTTTTGCATTGTGAAATGGGCCCTTTGTTGATGTAGTAACACATTAAAAAATACATATTTTATAGTGGAGGATGTATCTTTTCTCACTGTACGTTTTGATGAATCCTGTTTTTTCAGGTTCAAGGAAACAAAAAGGAGTTTTAGTGCTATGAGTACGATTCATTCTTTGCTTAAAGCTACAGTTTGTAACTTAAATAAAAAAGTACTTTTTGTCATATTTGCTCAAACTGTCACTATAACCTAATAGTAGAACATGACACAAATATTAGGTGAATAAATCAGGTTCCTAATGGCATTTACAAGATTCCACCCCGCCCAAAGAAAAATCAAACACTCATTTCAATCGCTGCTTGTGAACTCTGATCAAACTGTCAAACTACGCAGAGCATGTTAGACTCACTCAAAATCAACAGTGCAGCTGTATGGCACAGAGGAATAAGGTGTTTATTCATGTTTCATGGGATTTATCAACAAAATAAGATAAATTATCAAATCTAACCTCTAAGTTTATCTTTCTTTTGAAGCTGGCATGCTATTTGCTAACATAAGAAGCATAAAATTAAAATACAAACTTGTGATCAAATATTTTTTTACTATTTCAACGTTACCATTTAAAGGGATTCTGGTTTTTGTATTACTTTTATTCATAATGTTATATTAAATCTTATTTTTGAACATTTCGCTTTTAGTTTCTACTAGTTCCTCCTTGTAAAAAAAAGAGCTAGACTTTCTGTCCTGACACTTGTTTTACGCTGCACAAACTTACTTTTCACACCAACTCCGTCCCTCTTTATCAACTCAACAAAATGTTGTTTGCTCTAAACTTTAACGCTACCCATGTGACTGAAAGAAAACCACCTCCTCAGAAGAATTCATCACTCACTTAATCACCTGCAGACATCAAAGTCTCAGTGTTCCTCCAGGTGAGCGAGTATCCAATTTAGTGAAACCCTTATTAGCTCTCGTCAATACATTTGCCATGAAGCTGAGTTACTGCCGTGCCGAGTACAGGCCTAGAATCAATAGATGGTGTAATTACCAAATTCCTCCAGGACAAAGACTCCCTTCACTGTATTGCACTTTTTAATGTGACTCAGCTCTATGAAAACCTAAAAATCAAACAAAAAACAAACAAAACAAGACAGAACATTATTAACTCAACAACACTGGATGAAAAGTAAACACTTCATATTTAGAAAATTAACCATGTTAAACTTGTTTTATTCAGTATGAGAGGTCAAAATAAAACAACTACACATGGAGTGCAAGCTTTTAACAGCTAACCAAAGAAAAGAAAAAGCACACTATGAGAAGTTTCCATGATCAAACGCATACATGGGCGACGGTTAAATGAGGAGAAATGCATTTAGTCTGCTCAAAGCTCAAAACTAATTCAACATGACTTGTTTCATATAAGAACTGGCACATTTATATTTATATTTGGGTGTAAACAGCAAAAGGTAGTTAATGCAATATGGCCCATATGATGCATACATGGAAGTTCCATATAAAAATGTAGACAAGGACACAAAATTAGATTTGCCACACAGCTACAACAGTAGAAAGAAAAAAGAGATAGAAGAAAACAAATCAAAAAAAGGAACCCAATAAAGATGTAACTGCTAATAAGCAAACACAGCAGAGGTTGTGTACCTTCCGCTCCTTGCAGGGGGAGAGAGCATGGGAGAGAAATGGTTTGGATTATTATCGGACAGAAGAGCACAAACACTCGACGGCACTCCGAGAGGGCGCTATCCACAGGAGCCTCGTACGGTTTCAAATCAATGATCTAGCTAGGAAGTTACCAGAGCCAATATGAAAAGAAAAATAACGAGAAAAAGAAAACGTCACAAAAGGAATCAGCATCCCCGAGAAACTAGTGGGGTAAAAATAATAAAAAAAGAAGGCTAGATGTTTGCCTAAAGGTATTGAGAGCTGGATTCACCTTTTGTTTTTCCTGGACTTTAAACATCTCAGTCCCCCAGAGCCCTCCATGCCTCCTCCTCCAGCAACAAGGGCTGGCACCAACACCACTTGCTCACACAGCAGCACAGATAAATGAGGGCCAATCCCGGGACCCGAACCCAGTGCTCACTCACGGAATATATGAATATATATAATGCTGAATTTAGTCATTTGAAAAGAAAAGAAAAAAACATCTTCCTAATGGCATCCAGTGCTCCTGCTTGGTTAAGTTGTTTTTGATCAAAAACCATGAATTTCCATGATCTGACCTGCGAAAACTCACAATCTCACAACTCATTAATTCTAGAAATGCGTTGCTCTACATTGAGCGTCTTTGTCTTTCGGGCTAATTGTATTGAGCTTTTATTATAAATGAAAATTGTTGTCCAAGCGTGGCATGAAAGAAATACAACTTGAGCTCAAAGAGCCGGAGGTAGAAAAAGCAGAAGCAGGCAGTAATCAAAACAGTGATTCAGTGAAGCGACATCCGAGCTAAAGGGTCAGTTCACCCAAATTAATGAAATACAGTTTATCTGGCCAAGCAGAAAGTTTGGGTTTTACAATAGAGATTAATGGAAATGTAATGGTTGGCTCGCAGCAATGGAAAATTATATTTAAACCTGCAGAATCAATCTATAAAACACTGACTGACAAACTTGTTCCCATCTAGCAGACACATCATAGATTAATCATTCATTTGGAATCTTCCAATATTCACTATCCTTTTAGCTCCGTTTTTGGTCTCCACCAACTTATAATATAAATATCTGAATCTTTAGCTGCTAAATGTTCCACTATGTTCACTCGTCTGTGTAATGTTTGGTTCTGAGCAGGTAGTGTAAAGTCAGTTTTTAGAGTTTCTTCACTGAAAACAGCTGCGGCCATAAATGTTCTATGAGAGCTTCTAAAAGTGAACAAAAAAGTAAAGCCGGAAAAATCAAAACAATGAGATGAAAGAGACTGAAACAAAAAAGGATTTTGTACTTTTTTCTCCCTTTTTCAGTACGGATATTCTCTCAAAAGGAGAGAAGGGTATGGAACAATTGCTTATTTTCTGAATGACAGAATGACCACGACCTTGTTTCTGCTTTTTTTGTTAGCACAACGAACGAGATTCCATTCACCTTCATTAAATCAAAACAGTCTGCATGGATAGATGGCACTAGGAGTGAAAAATACATATTTTTTCTCTTAATTTTGGTGAACTGACCCTTAAAATGTCTTTTATTGTTGAGGATTCAGTCTAAAGATGTAGGATTACTTCACTCTTTTGTTTCATTGTTTTTAGAGATGCTCAATATGTAGAAAGTGTCCGTTAGCTGCATTGGCTCCCTGATATTTGACACTATTCCGCTACAGTACGTTGTTCAAACACATCTACACACTCTATAAACCCTGAGGAGACGTATACCAACCCCCGACTACGACTACCTGCACAGGCGTGAAGACAACACATGACGATGTTCCAAGGGTCCAAACTTAAAATGTGAAAGTTGCTATTTAAATAGCCAATTATTAATGAAAAGTCTTTGCTCAAGGGAATCCGTCTTACCACTGATGCACAACACACACACACATTAACACTTCATCTCCTCCCACACAGTAAATGAACAATGAGGTTTGAGCACCACGGATGTTGAAAAAGAAAACGTGTGTGGAGGGATGTGTTAATATTGTTTTTAAGGAAAACGCATGCATACGAATGCACACAAACAAACAAACAAACACACAAAACTGAATAAAAAGCAAATCCAAAAAAGCAAAAGCACAAACAGGAATTCTTCCTCTAAGGGAAACGAGGTCGGACTAAATGCCAATCAGACATGTTGTCAGATATTCGCTAACGTTTTGACCGGGCTTTTTTTTTTTTTAATTCTTTTTAAACGACAATAGAGGAAGACGTCACGAGATGAAAAGAAATGAGACAAACTGGTGGACAGAAGGACGGGATGAACTCTAAGCCATCATGAGTGATTTTTTATTTTTTGGTTTCATGCCCGTGTGTGAGATGAGAAGCAGTTTCTCTGCTGTGGCATGAGCCTCTTACCTGGCTGTGCATGAACTTAAGGTTGATTCCTTCCAGTGTGACCTGCAGCAGTCCACCTTCACCAGTTTTCATGTCCTGGACGGGAAACTCTCCGCCCAGCTCCGGACCTGAAAGGATCAACATGAGTTTAGAGCTGCTGAAGATAATAAATCCCTCCTTAAAAAAACAAACTTTAAACTCAGCAGGCTGACTGATACAAAAACAGTACACCCTGCTGGGATGTTGGCCTGAAGGTTTCAAGTTTATACTCGATGTGAATTTTTATTTTCCACGTCTTAAACAGATGTGAAAACACTATGGTAATATTCTGAGAAAAAAGCTATGAATTTCTGAGATTTAAGTCATAACATTACAAGAGGAAAAACTTGGATATCCTCTGAGATTAAAGTGGTGAATCTATATTTTATGCCACTATAAATCATAAATTTGCAACAACTGGATCATACCATAGACACCAACGCTTGCCAAGTGGTTCATTGACCCAAACAAACAACACTTTTTCAATGGGTTTTTTTTTTCTCTGGAATTTGAGACTTTAATCTGACAGAATATTTAAGCTTTTGTCTTGTAAATTAATACGTTTCTTCTCGTAAAATGACAACTATTATCACAGAGAATATCCACGTTTTTTCATACTTTTTTTGTTTGAATATTACCTCCCTCCCCGACTACGTATTTAGTCGTACAGCTTCAACAATTTTGAAAAGGAAATCACAACTCTTGAGTCACTGGACAACAGAGTTGGATGGTGCTTTTATTCTTCCAAAAATGCTTATTACACATAATTTGAATGTATTTTTGGGGTTTGTTAAATCCTGTAAACAAATATATATTTCCGTGCAACTACACTCAAATTGTCTTTTTTGTTTACATTATAATTGAGGATTTTTTTGGTTAGAGTCTTTTGTAATTATGATAATAAATAACTGACCTATTGACCATTTGGTGTTTCCATTTTTCTTAATAAATGAATAATCAGTTGACAATATGCCTTTTTACCTGCTGTTATATAAATATATTGAAGTGCGTCCCCAAAACCAGCATGTGTGAAACGTTACACCCCTTCTCAACGTTAAAAATTAAATCAGAAACTATGCACACTTAAGCCAGAGAAAAGACTAGTCGTTAAAAATGTTAAATAGGATGACGGCTGTTATGGGAATAAATGTGACTCACCTGGTTTAATGCTTTGCTGTCTCGCTGCAGCTCTTTCCATACTGTCTTTAACACAGTAGTAGAGTTCGCGACACTAGAATGCACAGAGGTCAAGGTTATTTAACTTCCTAACAGATGTTCTTCTGAAGTAAAAAAAAAAGTACAGGATGCAAAGAGAAGCCGTTTTTCTGACCTTTTTGGTATAGAACTTGTTGAGCTGCGTCTCCTGGCCGTTGCGTCTCCAGAGACACAGGACTTTAGTCTTGGGGCAGTAGGTCATGTTGATGAGCTTCTCGTACCACCAGCGCTCGTAGACGGTGCCGATGTTGCTGCGCAGGACTATGCAGTCGTCACAGACCTGAAGCAGTGATGAGAAATATACGTAAAAAAAGATGCAGCATTAAGGAAAGCTACATTTTGAGATAACTTGGTATTTTTACGTGAACATATACTACTTCCATGAGCTCCAGTTGTAGGATTAGGTACTGCAGACTTGTCGTACCTCCATGAAGAAGATGTCTCCTGTGGTATCAGTGCCAGCATGTACAACAAATGTTTGCTTCTTGATGTGACGGCTTCCACTGGGCCTGATGGACAGCTCACGGCCGTTCTAAAAACAAATACATTGTTCAGTACCAAAAGGGCGAATAGAAGTTGAACTTGCTGAATAATAAAAAGGAAAGACATTCACCATGTTGGTCAGTTTGTCCAGAGTCTCATTGATCTCTTGGCTGTATGAGAGGCCGATGTGGGACTTCCCCATCAAACGCCTCACTTTCTTCTTGATGTCGTTTTTGTTCAACTAGTAAAAACAAAAACATCATAAACTTGAGATATTTGGAGGCCAAAAAATATATAAAGCTGATGATTAAACCGACGAACAGGCTTCCGTACTTTCATCATTAGCATGAATGCGATCATATTGTGCAGCAAGGTCGACAGAAGTCTGTCCTCATCATCCTCCAGACGCTTGCGGTCGTGATCGCCTAGTGACAAGTATCTGTGTTGACAAACGGAACAAAGATTTGTCCTTTGTTTCAAACATTATCATGACAAAGTATCTGTGGGAGGGGAAAAGAGAGTTTGTAGACATATTGAATAAAAAAGGCCGGTCGTGTTGAACCTTTCGATCATCTCCTGTGGTCCCTGGTCCATGCCCATGCCCTCACGCTCCAACATCACTGCATCTAGGTAGGCGTCCTCCCAGAACTGCAGCTGGTCCCACAGTGTGGAGCGCTCCTTACCTGAAAAATGTGCAGTTGGGAATTTTCATCAACATATCATGCAGCCACAGGTCTCTTACACACAAACACAAACACACACACAAACTATGACCAGAAAAGTGCTTTCAGAAAATGAACACTCAGTTTATAGGCCTCAGTCATGCAAAAAAAGAACAAATACATATAATAACTAGAGTTGTTCGGATACTAATACCAGTATCAGAAATGCCTCAAACAAACATGCTGGATCGGGTATCGGCGAGTATGCGAATCAGTGCACCAATCAGATATCAGGTCAGCTTATCATTTATCAGATGATTTAGGCTGCAGAGGAAAAACAACTATACGTGTAACTTGCTACTTGATCTGTTCTTCCTGCCCTAACCGTACTGCACATGGGCAAACTATGTCTACGCATCTTTTCCCTGATAATGCTCCATTGTGAAGATCAAATCTGTGTTAAAATCATCAGGAGGTGAGCTAGTTAACGTTAGCTGTTAGCAGTTAGCAGCAGGTGGGCAGCACAGTCCTGCTTGGCTAAAAAGAGGAGTTAACATCTAACATCAATGGATGTTTCATTGAGTTACAATATGATGCGTTCGAGCTCCATTCAGTAAAAAAGGATTATTAGGATAAGGTGGCTTTTGGCGAGAAACTTGAATAAATAAAGTTGTTTGAAGGAGATGTTTTCACAACATAAATTAGATATTGGTGAGGGATTTATGTGTATTGTTAACTGTTTTGTTTTTTTATAAACGCACTGGAATTAGATCGGAATTCGACAATCGGTATTGGACAATATGCTAGTTTCAGTATCGGTATCTTTGTTGTAGTAGTTGGAGTTATAGTTGTAATAAACTCTGCTGTAGTTTAACTGCACAGCAGGGAAATATGTAATGAGGCTCACAACTAACCTTGAACTCTTTGTTCAAACTCTTTGTAATCTAATGTATTTCAACTTCAAGGATCCAGGATGCAAAAGAGGGCGAAAAAAATAAATGCACCTATACTTTCAGTTGCAGAGCCAGCTGCATCTTTTAGACCTCGACATTTCCCCAATCTTATTTATCAGCTGGTTGGACGTTTTTGTGCGCCTAACTCATAACTACATATTCTGACAGCACTTGAAGGCAACATGCACTCAGTAAACAAGCAAACACATGAAATGTTAGGCCTTTAAGTTGATGTGAAAGTTAGTCAGAAAACTGTCTGGAAAAGCGTGAAAGCGAATGGAAATCTTTCTTTTATCTCCCTCTATAGCGACCAAATTCTGCAGGACTGCTTATGTTTCCCACTTTAATCTCATGCTTAGAAAAACACTGGTGTGCCGCTCACCAACGGACAGGAAAAACCCCACATGATATCACATCAAAGATCAAACACCGAGCCAGTCTGCATGAACAATGGATACACCGGTTCCCCCACACACACAAACACACACATATACAAGAGAAAAAAAGAGCAAAGGCAAGAGATTAGCCCTACTTAGAGAAAAGGTTTCCATGGCAGCATCCTCTAGTTGATCCCAAACGGAGCTCTTATCGCGGCCTGGAAGAATTTCCCAGGAGGAGCAGCGGGAGGGAAGAGGAGCAGCGAGAGCAGGAGGGGGGTTAGGCGAAGAGGTGAGTGGGTTTAACGGCAAAAACAAGAGCAGAGAGAGCCGAGAACCACATCCAAGAAACGGAAACAAGGACGAACAAAGACGCTCTTTTACTTTAGTTCCTAGTAGTTTATATCTTGTGGCTGTGGTTCGTGGTGATGAGGCTGTATCTTTACTATAATATTGACGTTAAGTCAGTATTTTTTCTACCTATTTGAAGACTGTAGTTTAACTTGAGTCAAATTAATTACATTTCATTTTGAGCAGATCTCTGACAGGTGTGTCTAATTGCATTTAAATCAATTATAGCAAACCTCTCAGACAGCAGTTACACAACGTTTAATACATCTACTCGACTTAAACAAACACTTTTCACTTAAATAACCTACTTGTCTTCACATATTCGTTTGTTTATCTTATTGTAAATGTTCATATTTTCTATTTTTTAATTATTTATTTTACTATTCCTTGTATGTGTAACATACTTAGCAATAAACCATTTCTGATTTCTGAAGTAGTATATAAATGCAACTTCCCTCTTCATTCACTAGTGTTCATTCATCTCCATGAACATGAGAACACAAACATCAGAGCATAACCTTTCACCTTTATAGATGCTTAGTTCACTGTTTCACAATCAAGATTTGTTTTTTTTAACATTACACCACTTCGAGGTCATCACGTGTCTAACTTCTGTGTTTTTTTCCCCCTCCAAAATGACTTCTTCATCAGTTAGTGAAAGTTGAATACTAATGCAAAAGCTTGCTCAAGTTGTAGTAAGGGAAAGGTAGCGGAAATAAAAACAACATTTAGAAACTTTAAGGTAGTGAAAGTCCCTTAGATAATGTTAGTGAAGCAATGCAGGGCTTTTAAGAACACAGGAAGGAAACTGTTTCTTGAAACATCAGAATAAACGTCGGCTGTGTGACTCATTGCTTGAACTATAAAGAGAAGTCGTAGTTCAACTCACCCAGCAGGCCTTCACAGAGATAGATCCTCATGCTGATGTCCTCCATGGGCTGAGCGGGCGGCCCCTTGGCCATAGCGAGGGCGTGATCTTTTGCACTTGGTTTCAGAGTGTGAGTCTTTCCCTGTGGACACAAGACAAGGTCATGTTTGTGAACAAACAGCCAGAAAAACGACCCAATAAATACAGTTGTGGGTATTTTAAATGCATGTTTTTGCCCCATTTTGATCAGAGCCTCATGGGTACTGTAGATTATTCAGGCCTACTGTTGTCATCCCAAGGTGTCTGAGAAGCAGTATCAGATATTTGTCCACATGGAAGGACTGTAGACAGAATTGTACCCATATTGATGGTTTAGTTCAGGCAGAGGAAAGTTTGAGACTGATTGGATTTTCCACATGTTTTTCTGAGCCGAGGTTCACTTTGAGTGTTTTAAAATGTTGCTCATTCAAAGTAGTCTCACCTGTTAACCACCATTGGAGTTTTAAAACACCACAAACTTTCAATTGCTTCATTCTTGGCAAAATAAATTATAGATTAAAGGGTATTGAACTCTTTTTTTCCCCCATGGTGGAAAAGTAGTCTGCTCATCCAGTTTTTCTAGTGTGCATGGGAACCCTGAAAACCCATCGACTACAGAAACCATCTCAAATTGAGTATGTTCATAATGAAAACATGTTATATCCAAAGTAAGAGAAGTATAAGCTACTTCTAGTGACTTTTACACTTACGAACACAGTGCTGGTGGCTGGATTGGTCTCAATCTCGCTGTCAGAGAGCGTCCCTCTGGACTGAGTTAAATGAGCACCGATCCTCCCACCGAGTCCGTCTCCAGCTGTGCTGCTCAGGTCGCTGTCAGCACCGAGAGTCTCTCCAGAGCTGTTGCTTATCTAAAAATAAAAACAAAAAGAAAAGGTGTAATAACAATACCCGAGTGGTGGTTCAGGTGCAGAAGGCTTGGTATAAAACCAGCTTTTAATTAATTGTTTTTATTTTTTATTAGCTCGATCTCCTGCCCTTCATTGAAGTTTTATGATTATGTGACATATTCTAACGCGAAACTTTAGGTTTTTAATGGTTACAATATTCCATCATGTCAAGTCTGTTTGTCCTGATGAACTTTACCTGATGAAGGTCTGAGACCGAAACGTCATCAATAAAAGGGGAAATGATGTGTGTGTGTGTGTGTGTGTGTGTGTGTGTGTGTGTGTGTGTGCAGGATTCTTTGTTTTAGTACACAATTTTGTCAAACCCAAACTAACAAATGTTAGGGTCTCCATTAGAATTTGAATTCAAATGTAATGGGTTTGAACAGTGTTTGGTTGCACACCACGAGTTTGTAATGAATGGCACTTAAAGACAGCTTACACTTGAGAAACTTCATATTTCCTCTTTTTATTACTATTTTATGGTGTTTTATTTTATCTTTATTGTCATTACACATTTGAATGGTGCTTATTTATTAGTATTTTTATTGAACATATTTATTAATATATGTTTTTCCACTTGTATCGGTTTTGAATTCAAGCATTGGTTTATTTATTGGCACTCTGTTTTATATGAATTCAGTTCTGACGTTTGCATCTTTGAATATATATATGTTGTTATTTTCCTTAAGTTTCACCTGTTTTAGATCAGCTTATTTCTCTTGCACCTCAATCTGTTTATGTGTGGATTCAGTGCTGCTTGATGTACTCCTCTTTTTGTATGTCATACAGGAAGGGGAGCTTTCATGAATTTCAGATTTAAAAAAATATATTTTGTAAATCTTTTAATCTAATAATGCACTTTGTGATTAAAGTTTGAAAAGTGCTATATAAATAAAAATATTATTCATGAAAAGTAAGACCTATATCCTCCTGTAATCTACAGCTCATATTTTTGTGGACAGTGTAGCTCGGATCGATGGACTGTGCATCACAAAGTGTATCATCTGAGTTGGCCGTGCCCTACCACTGTGCTGGCCTCTGAGTCCTGGCTGGTGCTTCTCGTCAGGATCGGTGGCTCCGAGCTCGTTACTGACTCTGTGTCGCTCTTCTGCAAACCCAAAGGGATGAAAAAAAGAGGATTTATTGGTATACTTTAGTGTTAAAGACAGTAAAATGTGCTGCACTAAATTGGATGTAGTGAATCACATAGTCATTTTAAAAAAAGGGTTTTAAATGAATATGTTTTCACACTTAAATACTCGGTGAACAGACCTGAGATCCAGAGACACTGAGGCCACTGTCGGCACTGATCTGTGATTTCTTCTCCTCGGCATCAGTCACCTGGGGGCGCTGCTGCTTTGCTCCATCAGACCCTGAAGGTGAGACCAAGATTATCTGCATGTTTTCATGAACGGGGAGGACTTTATCTTCTTTTGCCTTACCGAGAGTCGCCTCGCTCAAAGCCACCACAGCACAGCGACACTGACGCTACGTCCATCTTAAGCGCCAAAAAGCCTCCATTTAAAACACGGCATTACACAGCAAAGCATTAACTGCCTTATTCATTTATGTGACCTTATTTTAACAGCATAGACTAAGAGCCTTAAGCTGCCTCTAGCTAATATACAGTGACTATAATACATCTAATCTAAACAGAGGTAATAAAACATGTTTCATTAAAATGTTATCACAACTTTCTGAGTAGCAACAGATGAAGGGTTTAAAGATCAGACAGGGAAGTTACAAGCAGAGAGCGCCATCAAACTGGGAAAAAGAATTACAAATTAAAACAAAACTGCAGGAGCGCGACATTAATTCTCAAGTCAATGCTGCAAATGTGGCCCAAGTTACAACAAAAACAACCATCAGACACAAGCAGTTCGGCATGCAGACAAACTGGTGGACGGTAAAGGAGACGCTGTTTGGACGTTGTTATTCATCGCCTCGGTAGATGCAGACGCGGTGACGAGTAGACCATTACACTTCCTTGTTTTTCTTTTTTTGGTGACATTTAACTTTCGCAAACCCCTTTAATAAAATCTAACAATGTGCCAACAACTGTGAAATATTTGCTGTAAATACACAACTTACAGCGAGCCACTATAGACTGGAAGAAAATACAGTTAAACGTGCAGAAAAATGCAGCAGGTGTTCATTTCTGCTCATCTTAAAGCATGGGGTCAAGAAAAAAAACACTTAGAAAATAAATAAATCAATATTGCTTGAGGTCGACATTAAACTTTCCATTATTTTTAAGTCAACAACTTTGTAAAAAATATCTAATTGAGATCATTTTGACTGATATTTAATTGCAATAGGATTTGTGATATTAGAGGGAATGAATCTTTTTTTACATTATATTCTCTAAAATCAAATACTAATAATTTTTATAGTGTGATTTTTGTGTTAATCTGTATCAAAGAAAGATGTTTTCTTATGTCGGTAAAATATAATGTGTAACACCATAATATTAAAAGTAAAATGATGCACATTTCAACTTTAACAAATATTATGCCTCATGCAATTTTAAAAATATTGCAGGAGGCCATATATATAATATAGAACATTTTAATTAATTATTCAGCCCTAGACCCTAAAACAGATATACGTATCAGTAAACATTTTTATTTAATTTAAAATGATATAAAATTAAATAACGCATCTGCCTAAAAACAGTCACAAAGGAAGTTAAAAAAGACCTATATATAATAGTATAGTGTGTTTGATTCTTTAGTATGTTCTGCATCCCAAAGCTGAAGTCATGACACACTGTATGATGGTAAAACTCGTACATATTGTAGTAATTCCTTCTGGAAGAACTGTTGAGGGGAACAAGGGAGTAATTTCTCACAGCAATTTCTTTTTTCCGTTATCCAGTCATACATTCTTATTCGGAGCCTTTTTATTAATTCATGTATAAAGACACTGGTGAGTTTGAAAAAGGTGGAGAGAACGAGGTGGGAAAAGGTCAACAGCTTAACACCCCAATCTTTTTTATTTTTCGTGTGTGAAAAGTCTCTTACTCTGTGGTTTTTCCATAGCTTTTTGCTTATCCTGGTGCTTGCTCCACAATTCTACCCAAGATGCATTGCAAGCAAGGAGAGAAAGACAGAGAGAGAGTCAGAGAGCTGGTTGAAAAGGCATGTATGGGGGATGAGCATTGAAATTAAAACAAAAACAAAGTAAGCATTGAGGATCTGTCACTGTTGAATGGAGGTGTTTTGTAATGTTTGCATGTAGCTGTGCTTTCAATCTGGACAAAAATGAAGAGTATTTCTCTGTCATGTTGGATCTACCGTGTGCAACAGCTACTAAGGTAACATTACAACACACCCAGAGCTCCCGGCCCAAAGTCCTGGAGAGCCACACAGTGACGTCAGGAGGAGGCGTGGCTCTGATCACAGGCCACCGGCCGCCATCGACTGCATTTGTCTGGCTCTCCAGAGCAAAAAAGGGCGAGAGAGCGGGCGAATGTTTGATTCGTAAAAAAGGGCGTGGGATGGGGGAGGAGGGGGCGGGATTGAGAGGCCGACCAGCCAGCGGGTGAAATGGAGCAGTTGCAGAAGCCGGGATGCAAGTCTCACAGCAAACTGTAGAATTGAAGGTGCAACTTTCTAAGAGGAAGAGAAGGGGTGCGGGTGGGAGAGGTGTCAGGGTGCTTGACTCAAAGTGTCCCCTGTATACAGACCCAGAATCATTCTCAGGAAATGAAGTGGTAAAGAGATTATTACGGACTTTCTGAGTCAGTTGGTTCGAACCAATAGAGAATTGGGGGAAACTGGGACTGTTTACTGGGGAGTGTTGCTTCCACCCTCCATGCTGAGAGCAAAGGGGAGCTGCCGTTTTTTTTTCTACAGCAACGCCTCGCAGAAACCTGCAGTAAAGGCACAGACGAGCACCGATTTTCTCGATGCACATACCTCAGGTTTTTTTTTGTTTTTTTTCCTTCGTCCGCTACTGCAGATTTTAGGTATTGGAAGACCAAAACAAAAAGACATGCATTCAAGGTGCTAAGAGGCCGCCAACAGAAGTCCAGAGAGGAGGCAAACAGAGGCACAGATGTTTAAGGAAGGGGAGACAAACACACGCAGTCCAGGCTGGAAAACAGGGAATGTTCCACACACCTTTCAAGCCTACTTTATATATTTGAACCAGGGCCAAATTCAGAATTTTGATTGTAATTGTCAAATATTTTTGAAATTTGAAAATTGTTACCAGACACAGGGTAACATTATGTTTTTTACGAAGCCAAGTCCAGTGATTATCTCCAGTATTTGAGGTCAAAGTGTGTGGAATATCCTGTAAGAATCTGGGGACAGGTAAGGGGATCTTTCTTTGAAACGGTTGGAGGAGGGTTTGGGGAGGGAGACTGCTATAAAGGGTGATGAGCCTGTACGGGGGGGGGATTGGGACGGGGATCTCACAGTGCACATGCAACCGGGGCCGGAGTGGTGTACACACCAATCGAGGCAATAAAGTTCTCCTCGTTCAGACTCCGCGTATCAAAATGGCGGTTCCCCCTGCCCGTGGCGTGGTGCGGCACCTGCAGGTGAGGAACATTCAGGAGCCCCTGAGGTCTGGCGGTCTCCATGGGACCGGTAGGACTCTCTTTACTCCCCGGGCTGCCGGCACTGTCTGTGGGGCTTCGCTTGCGTTTTTCTGGGTCTAACAATTTATGAAAACGAAGGGGGGGCCAGAGACAGAGAGGTCATCACCGTTAAAGAAAAGGAAAATAGGAGTAGGTTTAAACGGGGAGAGGGTTAACAGTTTAAGACAAAGAAAAACATTGATGACATCCAAAATGTACAATTACAGTTAATGTTTTAGTGGATCTTAGGGCTTAAAGCTTCATTTAAAGACAAAGACAAGGACAAGTGTTAGTAGCACAGAAAAAAAAAAAAAAAAAAAAAAAAGAAGCTGACAGACTTTTAGTTACCTCCTTTGCATTAATCACACAATCCAGCATTTGTGTGCTAACCAGTGTGCTAACCGTACCTTTGGTTTGATAATGTGTGCGTGCTATTTCCATTAAGCTGAAGACACTGGCCATCCCTCCGAGGCCTGCGTTGGTGTAAGAGTGCTCCAGACTGGAAACCGTGCACTTCAAGATGTCCAGCATGCCTTTGTACACCTTTCTGCTCACCTCCTGAAAACAAGACACAGTGACAGAGTTTACTATGAATTCAAACAAGACAACAACGAGTTGACACGACATTTTCTTAAGTTAAGTTTTAAGTCAAAGTCATTGTGCAGTGAGTTCACTAGACTGTGACCAACAGAGTGTCATTAATATTAATAATCAAGTAAACTACAGCTGCAAAACACAACATTAATGCACTTTAAAACTGAATTACAGGCAACTAGTTTGATAACCGATTAATTGTTTTACTTTTGTATTCATTTTTCAAACAAAAAAAGCCAAACAATCGCTGAGTCCATCATCTCAAATGAGAGGATTTGATGCTTTTCTGTGTTGATAATAAACTGAATATATTTGGATTTAGGACCATTAAATTGGCTATTATTAAATAAAACAAGCAACTTGGGCTGTGTGATATTAAAACTTAAGTTATTTTATTCATTTCTTTCTGACATTTTATAGACAAAATGAATAAAGTGGAATTAATCAGCAGAATAATAGAATAATAAAAAATACAATAGCTAGTTGCAGCCTTGATATAATAAAAAAAAATGTTTTAAACAAAAAACGTTAAAGGTGAAGGAGAAGAAATAAAAACAATATCTTCCAATTAGCCTGCTACTTCCAATAAATGATAAAAATTAAGTAAAAAAATGTAAGGTTTTATTCTTCTGGCTTTGTTAATATTGTGTATTTCCTGGCACATCAGCTTTGGAGGGCAAAAAGTCTCACCACATCACGTATGATCTCCTGTCTGGCGTCTTCCTCCGACTGGATGGCTCGGTTCAGCTTACTCAGAACGAAGACGCGGAGCTGCTCGTTCTCCAGCAGGCGGCGCACTTTTTTCATGTTGAGCCAGCCGACTCCCTGACCGTCCAGAACGCTCTGCACCACCTCCTTCAAGAACTGCTGGTTCTCACTGAATCAGAGCAACACAGTCACATTCAACAGATGTACCAGGATGAATTGAAATATATGTTATGACAATATGCTCTAATCTTTCATGTTGCAAGACAGAAGTTTGAATTCATTACCTCGTGTTGTTGACTCGGCCCTGAGGAGAGGGCGACTCCCTCTTCACCGTCGGACTGTGCTTGATTACCGAAGACTTCTGGTCCACAAGTGCTCGAGGTGCACGAGCGCCTGGAACGAGAACCAAAACAATGAGGTTCCTGAACGCCACAGAGCAAGAAAACCTCTATAACAAAAAACTACAAGGTCACTAGACAGAAGATCACACAGTGGGAGAGAAGTAAACACACACAAAGGCACTAGTTCACCAGGAACCGTAAACCAGGACAGGAATCAACTGTCAAATTAGTCTTTTTTGTTTATTTTTAAAGCTACCACATCAAAGTTTACATCCCTGTGTGAAGAGGAGAGACACACCTGGACTCTAGTGAAGGTTATCTACTGCAGAACAGACAAATTACAGGAGCTGCTAGAGTCTATTATTACAACAAAGGAGGTGAAGGACAAATCAAACAGGGACATGGTGCACGCACACACACACACACACACACACACACACGGGAGTCAGAATGGTGCTCTTGGTGTTGGCATCACGCATTAGCAGGTAAAGATGTGATGTCAGATGGAGGATAGAGTCTACAGCAACTACATCAGTGATATCATGCGTGAAATAAAATAAAGAGATGAGAGGATGGCAATGAAAACGAGCTGCACTCCAACGCCACAAGGTGACTCATTTTAAAACGCTGCTGCAACGCTGTGTGATGCTCGGCATCTGAGAGCAAACCAAGAGTCGGGGTTGGGTTAATCATTTTTGCATTATATTATAACATGATGAAAGAGGCTAAAAACATTCAGACAAGTCTATTTATTTTTATCCGCTCAATTGACTTAAATAAATACATATGAGAGTTGACTCAGACTTGAGTCCAAACCACTGCAGCATTTAATGAAGCTTTCTCATTAATGAGCGTCATATCTTTACTTTTGAGACACCCTCAATTATTCACATTACTTTTAATGACTTCAAAGCCGTTTGATCATCTCCGGACAAAATGAATTCCCCTGATGTGATTTTTTTTTCGTTCTATTTGAAGTTTTTATTAATCCTGTACTCTGTGTTAACTCACACTACCCATTTTAATCCATCTTTCTGGGTGGCCAGAACCTGCGACTTTTATGACTCATTTTGCAGCTATCAAATGGCCGGCCACGACGTTGGTGCTCAGAGTGTTAACCAGGCGGCAACCTACGGGTTGAAGTGAGGTGCCTTAAACCTGCAATCAAATTAAACTGATCATCAGGTGGCGACTCCTCCGGTTGTATAGATCTCTATCAGAAAATGACTCTACTTCTCTCTTGATTTATTACCTTAGTAAACATGAGTTGAGTCTTCTTCAATACAGCATGATGTTCATTTTATTAAATTATGGTCCCATTTAGAGTCAAATAGACCATAAAGCAGGGTATGCTTTAGGGCGGGGCTACTGTGATTGACAGGTTGTTACTACAGCGTTGTTCGGTCTGGGAGTTGTCCATGTTTACTTACAATATTGACCCTTCCACAGTGTTTAAACACTTCAGGGAAGATAACTGCAATGTATTCGGTTGCCTTGTTTTGTTCAACATTCAGTTGTATTTAGCTCCCCCCTCATGTAATTTGTGATTGCGAAGGAACCAAGATGGCGACACTCCAAAATGCCAAACTCGAGGCTCAAAACAGTAGTCCTCAAACCAACGGGTGACGTTGAGGCTGGCTGCTTCCACTTCATATATATTGTCAATAGCAAAACACAGATCCCCTGTTGGTTTTGTATATTACACGTGTATTCAAAAATGATGGCTACATCCTCAACAGTGTTGACAGATAGAGAAAAAGGCAGCATTCATTTTTGCATGTCTACCTGAAACGGAGTGTGAGAAGAAAACAAGACATATACGAAACCGAATAAAGCTGTAAGATGCAGACAATGTGGGGACTGCAGCTTTACATCAAAGATATATCAAACATTACTTTAAATACTACACTAGTAAAATCAAAACAAGCTCACTACAGTTTTCTAACGGCAAGACAGCCAACCAGAATCCTCGACATGCCAGACATCTGACCAATCCTAAGCCCCTTAGATTGCACGTCAACGACCTGGTAGGAAAGTCCCTTTGCACTTGTTAGCATGGAGCATACATGGTGATGAAATAAAAAACAGCATTTTAATTTATTTAGTTCTAGGGAACATATAAACCTATACATAAAAGGACTTATGTCATCACCGCAGAATTATTTTTGCAACCAAACATCGAATGCAAATGTTGCACGATCAAGAGCATCAAGCTTAAGCTATATGAAATACAAGAACTGAACTTTGTCTGTAGGTGACAGGAAATCCAGGTCATCCAAGTACAGTAATCCTTGGCTCTACTGGCCAACAATGTAATGAGTTTATTTGGCGAGTTTGTCCTGAGCTACACAAACATAAAGGACAAATCTAAGGCTAAGTTGAGCTCACACTTTCTCCTTTTTGTTACTGGCTGATTCTGTTTCTAAGGCATGAAAGGACGAGGGAGGAGCAGCCTCCTACACGCAGAGGACTGAAGGCTTTTCTAATCTGACATCTGTCATTACAGGCTGGTGTATTGTCACTTTTATGTGACAGCGGGGATCTATTGTTTATTATTTTTGCTGGAGTGTCATGGGGACAAGAAATGAGGTTTTATTCCCCAATACCAATACTTTGATTGCACAAGCTGAATTTTTCAGCATGTTTTTTGTTTGAAAAGCAATAAAGTAGAGCTGTTTGAGAAGAAATCATAAAGTGATTGCAATAGATGCAGCACACAACCCCAAAGGCTCTTTATGAGTACACATTACTGCAGGAGGAGGGTTATGGATTTTGTCCAACATGAATGTGGCCAGACATAACTCAGGATAAATGAAAAAGTTTGTTGGTAACAAACAGTAGCAGCTCCACTTGAGTCTCAGTCTGAAGGTTTTCATCAATATTCTTTGTGGGTCGGCATGCAGCTTTTTACTTTAGCTAGAAGAGCCCAGTGGTTTATTAATGGAGGACACTTTGAGGCTGCAGCTTTTTTTTTTTTTTTCAAGTGAATTGTCGCCCTGAGTAACAAAGCAGAGATCGTAGCGAAGCTGATCTGAATCCCAAATCTGGACCAACAAACACTTCAATGCAACCGCACAAACAGGTCGGCTAGCAAACAGCGTTAGATCATCAGCATGCAAAGTGTCACTCCAGTATCCACATAAGCCGGATTTTAGGCCTGATTTGACCAGACCAGGTTGAAAATTATAATAATAAATCCATTTGACAGTCACTCAAGTGTCATTCACAAGACAATTCATCTTCAGAAATATCACTCATCAAATATCTAGGGGTAATAAACCATTACTGTACATGTGCCATTCAGATTTTTTTGTTCCTATCCCTAGTGCATGTCTGTAAATGCCCCTTCTTCATCATCTAGTATTGACTGTGGCACCAAATATCAGTTTGGATGGTCCACCAATAATTAAGGCATTTTCTGGACTAAAAACTACACATTTCTGTTTTGAGTATCATCAGCTCTGCAAACTTTTTGTGGAGCAGACACAACTGAAAGTTGTGTGGTCAACTTGATGGATAGGAAACCATTCACACTGAAAAACAAAACCTAATTAGAAACGCTTCAGGAAAAGAAAAGAAAAGGAAAACCTGAAAAGCCATCAGGGAGACAGGAAATTATAATGTGAGCTGCAGGTGAGTTTTTCTATCTGGGATGGCCTACTTTATGAATTGATTGAAGATTTTCTGATGGGATTGTCATAATTGGTTTTAAGACGATGGCAGCACAGCAGATGGCCAGATGAAGAGGAAGAACTGGTGTGCTGCCATCAGAGATGAGGACTGGATGACTAGTTGTGGTGTTTGTTTGCATGTTTGTTGGTCAGATGGGTTTTTGATGAGCAGCTACACAGTTCAGAAAGCCAAGATGCTCCATTGGAGGATTAAAGTTTGAGGTTTCATTTTGTATGTATTGCATGTATAACTGGTCCCATGTTTAGGTGCATCTCTCGCTTTTTATTTAGACACTTGACTTGACAATAAAAACATGACAATAAAAACCTGTGCAATAATAGTTAAAATATAATTTTTTTTTTTTTTTTTTTCATTTTTTATTTTTATCTTTTTTTTTTTTTTTATCTGTCTTTCTTCTACTATGTCTCTTGTGTGCACTTTACTCTATGCTGCTGTAAGCCTGCAAATTTCCCCGCTGCGGGACTAATAAAGGATTATCTTATCTTATCTTATCTTATCAGTTGATTGATTGTATTCATATCCTGTTTTTGAATTTGGTGGCTAGACGGGCTCCTGAGCTCCACTAATGTCCTCTTGAAACCGAATGCTGCAGGGATGACGGATTGGATTTTGGATTATTGCAGAAAATAACAAACTTTTCTATTACAATGTTAGGCTACAAACAAACTACACCACAGTCGCATGACTTCACCACCACGGAGCTAAAGAAGTACTGGTATTCTAGTGATGACATTTTGTAGTCTCATTAAGCCACTTGTTAGCAACGGCCTTTTTTAAGACACGTTAAATCTTCTTTATTCCCTAGTTGGGTATTTACTGACGTATTTTATGTCGTAGAACGAAACATTAAAACCTCTTAATCTTGTGTTAACCACAGACCTTATTCCAGGGTTTCAAACAAAAATACATACAATAAAAAAACATTTACTTTGAGATGAGGGAACCCGGAAAATGCTGACTCATTTAAAGGTTTTAGGACTCATTCCTGCAGCACTCTATGTGATTGAAAACTCTATTGTTGTCTGCTGCCAGCCATCTGACTAGTTTCCCTTCTGTGGTTTTATGAAGTTATCTATCTTTCTTACAGTTGATAACTTCATAAACAGCACAAAAGCATTACAACTGCCTCATGAATACGACACCTTTAGAGACATAAATCACTTCCCGGGACAAACTCCAGAGTAAAAGTGAAAAGCATTTTGTAATGTTTTAAAAAAAAAAATAGAGCAATAACCCTAGAAATTAAAAAATACTTTAATTAAGAACCCTGGCTTTTAATTTTACTGGCCACTGCTTCTGATGATCTAATTATGTTTCAGTACTGTTAGAATAATCCAAAGCCTCTTGAGAAAGCGCTGACAAGCAGTGACAGCATCATTCCCCCACTACCAACCCACCTGACAACCTAGAGGAAACACACAAAATGCTCTACAACATTGTGCCTTATAAGAAGTCTGGAGTGTTAATTCTAAACACCTGTAATGTTGACACAACCATAGCTCACCTACCAAGTTGTAGTTTTCATGAAAAACATCTAGACAACCAGTATCACGCCTGACAAAAGTCTGAATACAGCGCACTGATTTTCACGAGTTAGGTTTAACATTTGCATAATTTTACTGTTGCCACCGCTCATTGTGTAGAGCACAATTACAACATGATTGGGCCCAACCCCGTTTGTACTCTGTGGGAGCATAAAGGACAAGAAACACAATGGGAAACAAAGCATGCTGGTAGTTTATCTTAGCTCATTCTATTCTTATGTGCAACATCCTGTTCCCTATCTTGTGCTTCATTTGCTTCCATGTGTTTTTTTGTTGCCTGATGTATTGTTTCACTTTTTCCTGTGATTATTGATGTTAGATCTAGCTATACTTTTTTTATTTATAAGTCCTTTGAAACTTTCCTGTGATAACACTAGTTCAGTAAATAAACTTTATCATACGGTGGAGTGAAATAGCGGTTAGTCTGAGGGGAACAGTCACAATGAATGACGGCGTGGTAACACAACAGACTCTTGACGACAAACACGGTGGCTGAAATGAGGGTAGACAGAGGGGGATGCTGGGAGATGTAGTTGACTGGCTTGGAGAAGCATGCAGCTCACTCAATTAAAGGGCAGAACCCACCTTCTCCGCTCCCCGGGCCAGCCTCAGTAATTATCTCCATTAGAGAATTTAGCCCAAATACTGCACACAAAACTTAGAATTAGTGCCACGAAATAAGGTGGACAGAGAGAGCGACACCGGCCCAGACACAACCAGTCTGAACATCAACCCAAAACACAACAGACATGCACACTCAACATGGCGCCAAAACAAAGAAAATTAAAAAAGTTAAAGACAAAAAAGGGCAGACAGAAAAGAGAGAACGACAATATGTTCTGATGATGGTATCAACCCTGAAAGTATACTATAAGATGACTGAAACCATGTGTTTGGAAACACCAGAGAAATAGAATAGGAGTAGAACCCAGTCAAATCAATGTAGCAGGATGGTCAGAGTGGCGGCCATTGTCACATTGCTACTGCAACCGTTGTAGCGGGCTAACTAAACTAAACAGAGTTAGGGCAAGTTGTGGACTCACTCAGGTGAGATTTTACTGTAATGACTAAACTTTTTCTTTTCATTGAAGCATGGTAGGATTAGCAAGATAGCTAGCTAACTTGCCAACAGCTGGCTATTTAGCTAGCTTGCTAATTCCACCATGCTTTTATGCTACACTGGTTAGAAAGAATGAGCCGAACACTGAGCTTGTCGTAAGAAGCAGTGCTGGGTCTAACGGTCCCTCCTTCTCACCGCTCTGGAGAAAAACAAGCTACCTAGCTAACTAGCAAGCCATCGGTCACGTGAGCTGCCTCAACACTTTACAGACACACTGACGTACGTTGTCACCATAACAACAATCCCCATTTTCTTTTGTACTAGTCAAAAGACCATGGCAAACAGTTCTATGTCTGTTCTACTCTTATTCTATGTCTTTGGCCAACCCATTCAACATTTACATTCCCAAGTAGGAGCTGTGTGTAGCTCATATACACAACAGTGGCCTGAACCATGTGAAGAATACTGAACAATGAAAATGTAAATCTAGTGCAATAAATTAGTATTTTTTTTAGAATGTGTGCATGGTGTCAGGCAAAAAAACACAAAAGATAATCATGATACACAGTAAAATACTTCATTAGAAAACCTGAGATCGTCAACACTGTTATTTTTTGCTAAAATAGTGATTGAGCTCAAAAGGGGAAGGAAACGCTCACAAATTGGAGCCACCGCACAAGCAAGCAAGGTAAATCACATGAGGACGGACCATTCTGTGAAGGCCAAACGAAACTGCACTGAAATATTAATTAGGTTAATGCAGTTTAAAAAGGGACTGAGCATCCTTCTTGTAGTAGTAAGGATGTGCAGATGCCACACCACTAGGTTTGCAGTCAGAGAAGAAATCTTTTGACTCTAAATGTGTGCATCAAAAAGACTCCCATCAGTCACACAGAGGGGAATGGTAAAGGAACAGAAGGGGAAGACAAAGATGTACATGAAAAGACATTAAAAAGATGCATCTTCTATCTTAGTCCTATGTTGAGGAACAGGGTGTAAGATAGGTATAGGTCAATTCAAGGATCAGGAGATGCCTAGTCAGGGAGCTAAAAATAAAAAACTATCACACCAGACAAGACATACCCGGGCTGTCAGGGTCATCTGAACGACAAAGACAAAACACATCATAATCAAAAAGGGGAAGAACATTTTCTATGGCAGCTATTCCACATGGAGTGGAGTTATTGAGTTAGATTGTCATGCTTCACCTGGTTTTTCTCTCATTTTAAGTGAAAATCCAGCCTGAGCAGAGTTCATTTTAGCATCTTAAACCCTTCATCACCCACATATTCATGAATAGTAAATAGTTTAAAAACTCCTAATGCAATTTTAGTCCATTTAACTTAAGCAAAGCATGATAGATTTGTCTGCAAAATTCTTCTCTCCGTCTCTCTTTGATAAAAGCCGCGACTGCAGTTGGATTTATTTAGTAATGTGTTCAGGCGTTTATACAAATGTGCGAGCAGGTAGCGTTTTGAAGCAGATAAATATGGGCGAGGCAGGTATCACCCTTTTTCCAAGCAAACAAAGAAAGATTAAGAAAGAGTAAACAATCCAAAACAACTGCAGGATATATTGTCTTAATAAATACTCATATTGACATACAACGTTCTACTCTCAGCTAATGGTAAAGGAGAAAAAATTTAAGAAAAGTAAAAAAAAAGGCAAATTAATGAGAAAAGCTGCACATCTGTTCAAATGAAGAACAATTTGTTGCAAAATCAAGTCTGCTTCTGAGTGGATTTCCCTTTTAATCTTGAGAGAAAAACTTTGTTTGATACGTCCTCAATATGCTCCTTTAAAATAGTGCCATATCCGTTTGGCAATCCAGTGGGAAGAAAGTCAAGCTATATAAACAGATCTACAAACCTGCTTGCTCCATTTCCTCCTCAATATCAATATCAATATCAATATTGAAATATTCTTTTATAAAAAAAAAAAAGAAGTAATTTAGAAAAAGAATTGAAAACAAAAAGACAGAAAAGGTCAATTAATAAATGAATTCAATAAGAATACTTAAGTAAAAAAACTAAATAAATGAAGTTTACATAAATTATAGATTACTTTTTTTGTGGGTAAACAATGGCCATAAACGTATCTATGACCAGTTAGACCTTGTTATTAGTATTAGTTTAAAAAACTCTGTATATATTATATTAAATGAGAGGATAAAATCCTAGTATTTGAGTATAATTTAAATTTGAATGGTAAAATCGGCATTATCAAAAATGTCTTATTGATAAATACATGACTGCAAACATAAATCGAGGGATGGAAAAAAATACTAAATGAGTGGGTCAGAAAAACACATATGTTAATGATAATGACTTTAAATTAAAAGTTTTTGACTCTTATCCTTTAACTTTGTCAACTCTTCCTACAATTCTTACACAGATTTCTTTTTCGAAAATGTTTCTCATTACCTTAGAAAAAACACTGAAGAAAATGCCAATTTCATGAGGAACTTGAACGGCTGTGAAAGCGGTCGTGTTTGCGCTGTTGTCCTACCTTTTAAACTGGGGAACGGCGTTTTCTCCCTCGCAGCCTTGTTGGGAAGAGCAAGATTGGACAGGCTGAAACTGGTGCCGTGGTTCTTGTAAAGGTTGCCTGTAGTGGGAGTTTAAAAAATACAGTCATAAAACAGGAATACAACTAAAATGAGCATGCAATACCAAAAGTATTACAAAGAAAAAGATTCACTATTTATATACATTTTGGAGGAAAAGATGTTAACTCTCATCAAAATCCAGTCATGTTGGAGTTTACAACCATGTTTGTCCTCATTTCATCCTATTAGAAGTTTGTGTAAAATTGTCATAATTAGAATATTAATTCAGGAGTTACGGCCAAAAAATGGGTTTTTGTGAGTGACCTCACAAAACACAGTTTTGAGCACCAAAATTCCAATTGGTTCATCCTCAAAGTCCTGGTGGACATTTGTTCCAAATTTGAAGAAAGTCCCTCCGGGTGTTCTGGACACTTGATATACTTAAGTGGAACATTTCCTTTTAGCTGTTTTTGGATCTTCAGTAGCTCCTGAGGGAAATATCTGTCTCTTTAGCTGCTAAAAGGCTCAACTAGTTCACCAACCAGATGTGTGCCAAGCAGCTAGTGTACACTGGTAATTTTTTAGAGCTTTTTTTATTAAACACAGCTCCCTGCGGCAGCTGTTAACAACACTGTAAGAGCGTTGAGAGTGGGAAACAGAGAAAATTGTATGACAAGGCAACATCATGTTCTCTCTTTTATGTAGCAACTACACCCACTTTGGATTTAAAGGCCTTTTAGAATTTGTGAGGGGGTGTGTTCAAGCTCAAGCTGGGTGTTAGGTCTTTAAAGTCTCGGTGAAATGAAAAATACATTTTACCAGTATTTAAATACTGTGTCCCTTTGTCTATTGTTTATTTATCTCCTGTTGTCAGTATCATTTCTGCATAATCCCTTTCTTTTCCCTTTTTGTAAAACACCTTCAAATGTTTAAAGACTCATCCTGAAATAAAGGGCATCCAATCAATGAAACTTTGAACAACTAGCCACACCACTTATATAAAACCGCAGTTTGTTGATGGTAGTAGCAGCAAACACAGCAATGTGGAGAAAGACAGGTAGAGTTGTGTGTTTGGATATCAGTGGGCAAAAACTTTGTTTTCATTTCCAAATAAATGTGGCTCTGAGGTCTAATTCATTCAAGGGAAACTTTGCCACTTCTGTGTCGTGGTAACACAGGCAGAACGTTCATATGAACTTCTGCCGGATGACGCAAAGTGACCGGCGGAGCGGGGAACAGCTCATCTGCATTTCCTTCCCTCTCTGCAGTGACAGAGTTTCTTTTTCATCTCTTCCTCATCCAGATCCAAGAACAGCTAAGGGACGTTAGTGAGTGGTGCATACAGTGGCTGTAGCTCTGTATCGCACTAAACTCTAAGCCCGCCCACTTTTTAGTGGTTACAATCAAATGCAAAGGATTTATTTTAAGTCCTTCTTGAAACTCTACATCTCTCAAATATTCAGTTTCACTGTGAAATACCTCTCAGTACACAAGCTTAAGACCCTTTAACTTTTTCACTGGGACTTGAAAGGTGCAATTGGTTTTGCTGCTCCATAGAAATCAGCCCACCTTACAAGTTTTACAAGCTGGACTTGGCTGAAAAAGAAACAAAATGATATTTCAAATAGTCTTACTGGCAAACGACATGAGTCCTCCAAATCCATCATTGCTGCTGTTGGAAATGGTGGAGTTTGGCGAGCTGTTGCGGGAGTCTCCCTCCCCGTCGGACTCTCCTGGGAGCCTCAGGCTGCAGGGACGTAAAGGACGCTGTGCCCTGAAAGAAATGACACAAAAGACAATTACCACGGGTCAAAAACACCAGAACATGCATAACCACACATTATGGGAAACTCTGAAGCATTCACACCACATCGCACCGCCACAGATTCAAAGACCACCATGAATGGAGGGAGACGTTTCTGACATGCTGGGTTTTGATTAGAGAACATTGCATGGTCGGTCAGAGAGCCCATTTGAATGATGATACCGCATTCATTCAAGCCATGAACAAGCTTAACACACTTGTTGCCATTGAGGTTCTGGTTGAATCGAGGGGTGTATGACTCCACTTGCTCCTCTGCATCGGGGTCATCCTCTGAGGGGAAGCCATACTGAGGCTCAAAGTACGGGTTGTCGTACTCTTGCTTTTTGCTGGCGGAGTCCGCCAGGCCGCCGTCGACCGGGGGTCTGAGGAACGGCGGACCGCCCAATCCGGAGACTGGGTTCTGTAAAGCGGCACCGGCTAACGCCTCGATTTCAGGTGCTTCCCCTGGCTCCTGGAAAAAAAATGAGCGCACAGATTGAAGGAAATTATGGGCAGTTAAATATGGCTCCCATTCATTTTACACATCAATTCTGCATTGCTCTAGTTTGATCATATCCATTCTTGTAAAACGTATAAACAAAGCCCTGTCCAAATTATTCATCAAAGTATGAAATATTTAGTTTCTACAACAGAAAAGAGAAGAAAAATACATTTTTTTAATTGGACAGATCACCCACTTGGTTGACTCCCTGGATGATCGTGCTGGGACTTGAGCTCGCAGTTGTGCTGGAGCTGGAGCGTAGAGGTTGTCCATCAGAGGGTTCGGTGGGTGCGTCTCCACTCGGTGGACCGTCGGAGCCCTGGCCGTCCCTGAAGTCGTGGAGGTCTTGGAACTCAACCTCGCTAGCGTCTCCCAGTGCAGCGTGGGTAGGCGGGTCCAAGCCTGAGACAACGAGGTCAAACATTAAAAAAAGGGAAGGTATGAATATGGTGGATGCGGAGCTTGTGATGAAACCAGAACTTACTTGGTGTGTCTCCCTGGATGTCACCTTGGATCATCTCACTCACAAGGTCTCCGAGTGAAGAATAGGACGAGCTGGAGTCGTCGTACGCCTCGCTGTCGCTGCCACTGCAACAAACACAATGTTTCAACAACGGCTGCCTCTCTGAGACTAACGACAGCTAATAATGAACCCAACTAAATACATCAAAATAATATTCTAAAAAGCATCTTGCGGTTTGTTAAGCTTAGTTTATACTCGTTGGAGTGAAGCCGGCATGAAAAAATGATGTAATCACAGCCCTCACCAAGACTTTGCTAGTAAGATAAAATAAGATAATCCTTTATTAGTCCAGCAGCGGGGAAATTTACAGGATTACAGCAGCATAGAGACATAGTAACAAAAAAATATATATATATTATAAATAAGTAATAGAAGTACTAAACAGGAAAGAATGATTAAATAAGTAAAAACTAATTAAATAAAATAAAATCCACAATAACTAATAAATATTGAATATACAGACAGAGTAATTATAGTATTGCACAGTGTATTTATATTGCACAGATGTTTTAGTGTTTTTACTGATTTAAGTAATTGGTTGTGGACCTTTAAATTCTGTTACTTTTCAGACGTGACTGTCACAAATAGTTCACTGATAAAAGCAAATAGGAATTTACAAAGAAGGCCACTTTTTTTTTTATGTTCTAGAGACCTGAGGTCTTAAAAATCTACATTTCAGTAAATATTTTCCAAGCAAATATAATTGTTTAAGGGATATTTAACCATTTGATTCTTTATAATGCATTTAATAATTGACTTCTCTCTTTATGGTGCTTGCATAAAGGCTATAAAGTAGTTCATGAATATTGACAGTTAATTACAATCGACCTCTGCATTGTGGAGGTTGGTTATTGACGTTTTGCCTGTTACACTCGCTGTCTTATTGCTTCTGCAGAGTACATTTTGTTTGTACAGCCTCTGGCGTTTTAAGAATAATGCAACAAAAAGCTCGCTTGTAAGTGTAAATAAAGCTTTACCTGTCTGTGGGGTCAGACTCGTTCCCATCATCCTCTAAGGGACCAGCCATGGCTTCCACCAGCTGGGAGCTTCCATCGTACACTCGGTAGGACACTGGCTGTAACTGGTGGGCATACCACTTGGGCTTGTCTCCGATTAAGGAGGGGTCAAACACATCTGAAAAAGAAGTGTGTAGAGTATTAAGTTTAAAAACGTTGACTTTAATAGAACAAGACACAGACTTGTTCTACTTACTGTTGTGTATCCTCTGAAAGGCCAGGTTGGAGGGATTCAGAGCCCATTCTCCATAGAACTCCACTGCCTGGGTGTGAGACAGTTTATCTGCAAAGCAGGAGCGCCGTGGCCGAGACGCCAGAAAAGACGTGCACTGGAAGGCCACCACGGGCCGGGGGAAGAGGCGCAAGGTGCGAGTGTGCATCTGGAACCCCTGGAGAACGTTTGGGGAGTTGAAGAACCGAACCATGGCCACCCTGTAGAAGAAAGTTGGTTTAGCTTAATAGAATTTTGTTTGATCAATAAAATAAATATGCTAAATATAATACGGATTGCACGATACATTGGTGGCTGATGTATTGACAGACATAAGTAAGACAATATTGTCATTATTGATAAGATTATAGAATATCAACCCATTATTAGGTCCCATACTGCTTTGAATTATGAATTATGAATTTTGAATCTATAAGGGCGAGGCTGAGCTCCACACATTGAGCAGTCAGCAATTTCAGAGCAGCGGCTACAATGGGGGAAATTAAAAGGAATTCAAAGGGTACATTTTAGAAGATACAAAATAATATTAATCAGGGCAAGCGAATATTAAGTTATTTTAAAAAAAAAATTTGCAGCCTCTACATGCTTGACAGTAAGGAGCACAGGTCTGGAGATATTAGATTAAATAAAAGCAATATCCATGGTTATAACAAACATGTTCACAATACATTTATGGTGAAGGGACTCTACACATTGGCGTTTTAGAAAAAGCAACTTGTCAATCTTAAAAATATATATTGATTATCCTCTTCACATTCTTTTAGGCATTTGTTTCTCCCTTTTCAGAATCCCTTGCACCTTAAATATACAGAGAGGAAAGACAAAAGGAAACATTGTTAGCTTGCCTGGTGGCTACATCCACAGAATCAACGTCATTTCCGTAAATTAGAGGGTTGAACTCAGTGGAGGACGGCGAGGCTTTGTCTCGTCCAGGCGGGAGCAGAGGCATCTCATGACCTTCCTGGAACTTCTCCAGGTTCAGGATGGGTTGGGTGTTCAAACTCATACTGGCCAAGGCCTAGAACAGGTGACATGGACCCCCGTTAAAACCACGGCAGTGGATCGGAACACAGAAAACACAGCGCTGAGATGGACCACTCCCACGATTGGCATCAACATTTAGTTAAACATTTAAATTCTATATTTAATGGGACAATATATCAATATTTGCTCTCTCGTTTGAGGGAAATTTGAGTGTTAGGGCTGGACCCGAATATTCAACTATTCCGTTATTCGTTTGTTAGGTAGTTATTCGGTTTTCAATTTTTGTTTGAAAAATGTATTTCTCTGAGTGTGTGACAAAGCAAACGTGTTGCTTTAACGACACAAGTCTGTTCTGCCGTCTAACCGAGAGGTTAAAGCAAAATTTTGTCGCGGACGAAGCTTTAAATATTTGCTGTTTGTTACTACCAAAACTCAAAATGGTATTCGGGACAGCCCTACTGACTACTGGAATGGGGACTTAACATGGAAAACCTGGTAAATGGGATGACCGGATGAAATCAATCTAAATAGTAATCCCTCTGTTTTACCGTTTTCCCAATTTGTCTCTTATTTCAAACAGCAGCTGAGGGATCAGTTTTGAGCATGTTGATGCCTCTGGTGGGTGTGTCACTTCGGAGAGCAAGGGAGTCACTATGCATGGTTTGCGTTGAGGGAAACTGCTGCAGACTCAAGTGTCAAAAAGGTTTAGCTTAGCGTTATGGAACATTTAGTTGCCGGGTTCTGGATGAATGTTAAAAACTCCATCAAAGTGATTAGCTTCATCATATCTTGTTTTTTTTTTTGTTTTTTTTGGTTAGGAAGAACACTCACTGATGCCAAGATAGATGCACGCACATTCAGTCATGCTCAAGCCAGAGCTAAGCAGTGTGTTAAAAACAAAACTGGTCCGCAACATTCTGTGATTATGCAGATTATTCAAGTCTCCAAGAGTGGGAGACGAGTCGTAGTCACAAGCAAAACAATGTGAGAGAGAGAAGAGTATCCGTGCAGGGGCATTACACATTCCACAGGAGGAGAAATGAGTAACCTTATTTTCAGAGGAGAAGATCTGCTTTTGGGTGATCACGGTCAACCTAACCAGACACTAGGAAGGGGATAAGAGAGATGCGAGGAGAGTCACATGAAGGCCTGGGATGACAACTTGGAACTGACACTGGAACAGCACATGACGGAAGGGTCACAACCGTGGCCCTTTCCCTTTCTTTTCTTAGTCTCCTTTCAACAGCACTTCCCTGTTTTTTTTTTCCACAGCATATAAGTGTATTTTGGTGGCACACCCAAATAGATCAATCTTGCAGACGATAGTTTTGATTTGTTTTGTGCAAAGAAAGAGATGTCTTGCTGTTTTCATCGTTTTCAATTCTATAATTTACTGAAGAAAGGAGATAAGAAAAGACACATTTGTGTTTGTTTTGAGAAAAGTGATGGGCGGCCAGAGAGAGCAAAGAGAGAAAGAGTAAGACCAAGAGAGAGAAAGAGGAATATGAGACAAGAAAAGATGATTTTTTTTTTTTTTCTTTTATGATTAACATGAAAGACAGTGAGGGACACAGACAAGCACAAATGAGACCAAGAAACAGTCTTCACCTACAGAAAAAAGCCACTAAAAGGACACATGAAGGCCATCCATGGTGACCAACTGGGACAAACCAGTGGTAACAATGGAGTGGTGATGACAGATACGTAAAACAGCAGATCTTTTCAGAAACATAAGATAAAATACTTGCACGATAAAGCACCTTTAGCAAAATAAAAGCCTTCAAAATAACAACGTGTTACTGCTCAGAAAAGAACAAAAATGCAAGGTGAGCTGAAATAACACAACCACCACTTTTGTCAAAGTAAAATAAATTAGTCTCTCGTTAGGACTAATTTATTCACCGTTATCCAGTGTTAAGTGCAAGTATTTTTAGTGACTCTCACACGAGCAACAATCTGCTTTGGCATCACAGTCTTCAGATAATCACTTAAACCATCTCCAGCGACATTTTCTCCAATCGCAGATCTAAATATTGTCGGTTCGCTTGTTGTTTTCCAAATATGCAACTGCTAAACTGAGGCTTTGCACACTCCTACACACCAGCTTCTCAGTCACACATCCGCACACATGGGAGAGAGAGCTGCTAATCGCACACACTGCTGACGAACCGGCTCTGATTCAAGGCGTAAAAAAGTAAATATATGTGTGTGTGTATAAAGATGGTTGAGGAGAGGTCCGTGTTGGTTGTTTTCACTGAAGATGTCAAATAAAGTACAGTTCATATTTTTTTTGTGAAGTTGTATGAGGTACTAATCAATAGTCTGTGTTTTAAAGGGTTAGTTCGATATCATCGTCAATAGAGTCTGGTGGCTTTGAGGAGAGCATAGATAACGGCTTTAGCTCCTCGTCGGAAAGTGCTGTCTGGTGGCAATGTAAAGAGGTTCAAAAGGTTATAAATTTAGCTAAAAAAGTTTTTTAAGAGGCTTAAATTTGTCCGCAGCAGTACTTTGCTTTGCTCTTGTGCCGTTACGTCTGTTTCTACAAACTGGAGGCGTGCTGACCGTCATCCACTTGTAGGTGATACACTGACTGTGGATCAGTGCCTCATACAACCCCACTACAAAACATCCAAACTGTCCCTTTAACTGGTAAAACAGCTTCTGAGTTAGTTGAGTTTGGCTGCCTAAAAAAACAAAACACTAAACTATTATTATTAAAAGTGACGGACTACTGTTGTCACGGTGTCAGTTAAATGTATGATTACAAAGTGAATGTGAGAGAGTTTTAGTACGTTGGTCTCCTTTTATAAAATGTGGAATATTATTATAAAGACTTCATTCAGTGTTGCCATTTGTGAGCTTTAAGTTTTCACTATGGAAAAACAAAGATGCATGAAAATCTGATCAATAAGGGTTAAAGTTTAGCCACGGCTAACTTTTCTTGGACAATAATAATCACGCTGACAGTTTCAGTACTTCGTTGTGCGACTGGTGTTGTGGAGTTTCGTAAAAGTGAGGTGTTCCCATGAATCAGATCCAGGTTCAGATGTTGTGTTAGATAACCGGGTTAGAGGGGTAAGTTAGTGACTAGCAGCATTAATAAAAGGTTTAGCTTGGGAAGGGGGGGGGGGGGTCCTAGGATCTGATTTTTACCTCCAAGAGCTAGAGCATGCAAAGAAAAACAGGAAAAAAAAAAAACATTTGTTTACGTTAGTGCACCACAAATCCCATTTCAAATGCTCTCACACGCATCACAATACATACAACTGTGATGAAGAAGGAAGCCCCTACTCTTCACACTGCTGAAAGAGAAGTTTAACATTTACATGAGAATGCAAATCGGTTAACAGCACGTTGAAAGGTCGGCTCCGGGGCAGCACCTGGGCTTATACGGCTTCTCGTGTGCCAGTAGACGCACTGGTTTTGTGCTGAGCTCTGGCTGCCACAGTGCAGCACAGTCAGAAAATATAACACTGATGACAATATCATGAGGAGTGACACAAATCACATGCAGTACCTGTTTCAGATGTTTCTTAAGCTCACATGCTTCAGGCTCTGGAAGAGGTGGTAGAATCTCTGCATTGGTTGGTGCTATAACCTGTGTACAAAAAAAACAAACAAGAAGTTGTTAAACGAGTACGGAGAAACAAGATCAGAACAGGAGGAGCAGAAAGCCATGTTGGTGCACCGACCTTGCTGCTATCAAGGTCCACCAGCCACAAATCGTCTGGCATTTTGAAATCAGCTTTGTAGAGGAAGAAGCTGGCAGGTACACCTATGATGTAGGGAGTCGGGGCAAGGAGAAGCTGTGGGGAGAAAACATACCAGTCAGTCACAGCTTCACGCTACCACGACTGAGAGCATTTGCAATTGACCCTTCTCTAAGTCAGACTGGCCAATCATAGCGTAGCTTTGGTTCCGATCAGAGTCCGACAACTCTCCAGCTCTGCTCCACAGACTCTTATGCAAGGGTTTCAGATATTCTTCATTTTCAGGCTGGTTTAGTAGATTTGGAGCTCGTCAACGTTGTGTAATAAGGGATACCTGTTAACCAGAGAGGTTGGAAGGAGATATACATTTCTAAAACTTTACGTTTCTTATTAAAAACCTGTTGAGCTAACATTAGCAGAGTACGTTAGCATCATACAGTAACCTCAGAGTCTGAGAAGTGAATCCAATGACCAAGTGCTTTAAACCTGCATTCTTTCTCAAGGCCAGCAGGGGGCGATTCATCTGGTTGCAAAAAGAAGTCTGTGAGAAAATGACTCTACTTCTCTCTTGATTTATTCCCTCAGTAAACATTGTAAACATGAGTTTATGGTCTCAATCTCTAGTTTCAAGTCTTCTTCAATACAGCATGATGTTTATTTAGTAAATTATGCTCCATTAGACTCAAATAAACCATAAAGCAGGGTATGCTTTAGGGCGGGGCTACCTTGTGATTGACAGGGCGTTACCAGAGCTGTATACAGCGTTTCTATGTCACTCCTTCGCAGTCTAAATATGCTCACTGGTTAAATATATATACAGGAAGTGCAGTTGGTGACAGTGTGGGCTCCATGGTAACGTAGCTCTGACAGCTCGACAGAGTTGCAGCGATGGGCGGGGTTTAGCCAAAGGTCAATTTAAAACATGCATGCTTGAAATAACTTACTAGAAATGTAGTTATGGGTTTTTTACCTGCTCGGCAGAGGCCATGCATGTTGGCAGTAAGGGGATGACGGGGAACATGTACTCCAGAGGGTAGATCATAGCAACAAAGGCCATGACGCTCATAGACAAAGCATTGTAATCTCTGGACTGAAGAATGACCTGAGGGAGAAAAGAGAAACACTTATTTAAAACAGACACATAGATACCTTGTTGTCTTCATTTGCAGGTGATCTATACATATTTCCTCTTTAGATCTGTAAGCTAAGAGGTATGAACACCCCAATGTTTGCCTTGGATTCATAACAGCAACCTCAAAAACTGAGCTTTTATGAAAAATGTATTTAGCAGCACATAAGTGCATGAAAAGGAAGTCACTCTGAAAGCTTCCAGGCAGCGCTTTAGTTCAGCCAGACTGAATGTAATGATGCATTTAATTCACCTTCTGAAAACAAAAACAAAAGCCTAAATGGATGAATACAAGACGGCAGCGTTTCATTCAGGTAGATAATTTATTCGCGGTGGTCGACCCCATTCAGGAAACCTTTTTCGATCAATCTGAATTTCCACAAGGACGTCTGGCACAATAAACTAAAAATCCTTTTTTGTGTGAGGGAACATCTATTCAGGTAGGTGGCCCAGATACATTATGTATTTGAGAAACGCTGAGGACGGAAAAAAAGCAGAGAAGTTGTCCAGGATTTAACCAGCAGTTTGGTCTTTCAGCAGCGAGTGAAGCTGCAAAGCTTAGGTTTTATAGAATAGTTAGAAATGAGGTTCTGTAGCAGCGTCACAGTGAACCAACAGCAACAACAGAACACGACACCAGCAGCAGCCAGACAGGGATTTATGTTACATCCCTGCTAATGCTCCTGGTATTAAAGATAGGAGATAGTCTTTCCCCCAGTCACACGGTGTCTTTTTCTTCTTTTTTACCCATCATGCTTTGCTCGCCCTGCAGTGAAATGGCTTCAGTGAGCCTTCATCAAATCAGAAAAATGTCTGATGAAGGTCACTCAGAGCATTTCTCAGGAGATCTTTGAACAAGTTTAATTGTGGACACGAGGCAGGTCCAGAATAAAGCGCTGACCAATCACAACAACGCTAAATATAGCTTCGCTTGTCCTTTTCCTCCTTGAAACAATCAGGTCAGACTTTAATAAGAATCCCACTGGGGTTTCGGTTGCAGCACAACACAACCACACATCTCCTCCTGGCAATAATAAATATAGATGAAAACAAAAGAGACAGATCCAAATGATAAGAGACAGTCTGCATCCTGTGTCGAGTGATGGGTATCGTCAGGACTTTATTCTCTTATCGATACTGCTTATCAGTTAATGCTCTTATCCGTTCTTTTTATTATTTTGTTGTTAGGAAAAAAAGACAACTGATAAAGAAAATAATCTACGTTGGTTTATGATTCTAGTATGTAAACAAATAGTCTTTTCTTGAGCAGCGATACAAAAATATCCAAAATCTTTAAAATACATTTGCAGCTAAACAATTAGCTAACTGATTAGCTTTAATTTATTAGCTTATTCTTATGAGCAACGCCCGTATGGCATCGCTAACGTTACCTGCAGTGGACGAGGATGGATAGCTGCTCGCCAAACAGTCCAAAAATGTGAATTTCTGCAGATTTATCTCCTGTTTGTTTGCAAAATGTTTTGATAAATTGCTGGCATTACCTCCCGTTCTTGAGAGGGTTTTATTGCATTTATGACAACAAGAGTTATCAGCATCTACTCAAGTTAAACTTTTGTTTTCTCTGCCATGATGTGTGTCTCACGCTGTACTGAGCTGAAGATCTCACTCTGTAATCTCTAAAGTAACGACAACAGAACTGTAAACTCCGGACCTTATCAATACTTAATAGTTTTTATTTCTTTAGAACCAGTTCCTGCTTAGAAATGGGGTTCCGGGTGGCATCCCTCACCGTGCCGGTCCTTACCTTGTGCTCTAGCAGGACACAGCTGAGGACCTGAAGACAGGCGTCCACGCCCAGCAGCTCTAAGGGCAGGTGCAGGGGGAAGTCGACCATGGAGAAGCGAGAGTTGTCCGGCAGGGCGAAGGTGAGTGGCCGTTTGAGTTCATGGGGCAGGACTTCCACGTCCACACGCCTCTGACCGGCCACCGGCACCGGTGAGCGAAGCAACCGGTACACCCAGGATTCAATCTCCCGCAGGTCCGCCAGCAGCTGGCTGCCTTTCTCTTCCACCGACAGCGCCCCGGTGAACACTCGCCACATGGTGTCCCTGGGAAGGACGGAAACAGAGTGCGTCTTCAGAGGGATTCCTTTGAATTTATTTTTTTACTCATTCTTGATCTGTAAAATGTAAACAAATAGTCAAAAATGCCTCTAACAAGTTTCCTAATCCTTATGTGATGTCTTCAAATTGTTGTTTTTTTTCTGACCAATTTCATTTGACCATGTGACGCTCTTAAATGTCTTGTTTTGTCCGAACAGCAGTCCAAAACAAAAAAAAGACAAAAAAAATTAGATTTTGCACCGATACCAAAACAATTTGATACTCAAATATCTGGATCGTGTATTGGTGACAATGGGGCCTAAGTGGCTTGAAACATGCAATAAAGAATTAATAAAACTATTTAACTTCATCATACTGGCAGTTTAAACAGTTTTGAACAGAAACTGTAGGAAGAAGAACCCACTGCACAAATACAGCAGATGTGTCAGAACTTATGGATACACTAGAGTATCGCGACATTATATTTTGTGTTACTGTATCAATTCTCAAAACACTATCAATTTTTAATTAATAGTTTATATGAAAAGATTTGTGGCACATAGAGGCTCAGATTGCACAAAAAGTAGTTCTATGATGTTGGATGTTACAGGGATTTGATAAATGCAAATGCAGAGCCTACAAAAAAAAAATAGTATTAAAAGTATTTCTTTTTACTCAAGATTTATGTTATTTGCACTGCAGCAGTTTTCCTAGATATCACCTTGCTTACAGTATTGCAATATATGGAATCGTAACCCCTGCATGATACATTTCTTTACAATACACAGCCCTAATATACAGTGACTCCTAAGACATTTAACCAACATGCAAAATATGTTAAACTTAACACATTACATGTATTGATGTCAGTCAAGAGTACTTTGTAGTATTAAAAACTGCTTAAACTACATCATTTGCTCCTTTTATTGAAGCAAACAGCTTCCACGAGACCTCTGCAAACACAAAAGGTGAAAGAAATCACTGATCTAACGAGCCAATGGGATTGAAAACACGGGAGAGGCTCTTAAGCAATCACCGATATATTGATGTGCAAACCTTCCACTCTACACACACACATAGACACACACAGTCATTAAACCCTCTCTGGAGTCTATACTCAGTGTGTGTGTGTGTGTGGTAAGGAGGGAGATAAATCATTAGTCCTTTGGAGCCCTCCCACCAACTGCAGCTGCTACCCAAAGGCAGCCAGAGACCTCAATCTGTCAGAGTCTCCACGGCATAGAAAGCGCTCGCAGCCATTACGCCTCGGCTCTCCTCCTTCTCTGTCATTGCCGCTCAGTTCTGTTCAGCCGGCGGCTTTGATGGCTGTCAGAGAAACCGTGGATCTATATTAATGATGTGAAATCATCTGTGCATTAGACATTCCTACAATCCCTTGAAGTGATGAGGGGAAACGCTGCGCTGGTTATACGGCTTTGAATAAATAAATAAATAGAGGATTGTGGGGAAAACTCTTTGGGTGACCAACAGCCATACTGGGCCGAAGCCAGTGTGAAGTGACAGCCTCATTAACACTTTGCCAATCCAATGTCCTGAGGCACACAGGATAACCAAGAGTGCAAATACTGCCACATCACGTCACATCACCACAACAAAATACTGTGTAAAGATGAGGGTGTTTTTTTTGCAGCTTAGACCAAATAATAATCAATCAACACTGCTGGTTAATCAACACAGAATGTGATAAACTCATTGCTTCTCTTGTCAAATAAGCATAATGCTGTGCTAAATGCCATTTCTTCTTATAAAGCAGCATACCATGCAGCTCCTACACACTTTTTCCATTATATTTGAACTCATCCCTTTTAAAAGGACCATAAAGGAACTCAATTATCAACACGAATATGGCACCCAACAACAAGAACTACTTAACATGGACAATTACAAAACATTTATTATTCTTAAAAACTGTCTCCGTACCTCAGCTGAACCTACAGCACTGGTCAAAACATTATTTGCTGTATTATAAACGTTTTAAATGAACTGTGGCATATTTTGCCTGCCTGTATTTATCATGGAGGTGGAGTGCGATAGCATCAAGCGTACTGTGAAAACATGACACAAGCTGCAGATGGCCTGCAAATAAAAAAAACTGCATGGAGCCACAGACAAAAAGCCCTGGTATTAATTGTGCAACACAAACATGCACATAACAGGTGGACAATGAGAGAAGCAGATTGGGAAGCAACAAACATTTGCTATTTTTTTGTAAACGTTTCTATCTTTGATACAGTAAACTGAAAAGGATTTTAACCGAGGGTATGCGTCTTCAATAATTTGCATGTAAAGCAACATCAGCATGAATGCAATGATGCTATTCAACAGATGATGAAGAAAGATGATCAAGCATGAGCCTTATTAACCTTTTCTTAAACTTGCTATTCATACTATATTTTTTAATGTATAGGTGTGCATGTACAGATTTATGAAGGGCAAATGTCTTTGAACAAGACTTACCGCCCCCCCGCCCTTTAGAGGCTGTAAAGTTAATTACAGTCCACAATACAAATCACAGAGGAGCCAAAGTCGAGGCCTAAAAAACTGATGTGAAAATAAATGCCATGGCTTCATTAAAAAGCAAAGGTTTCATGCCCCTTGGTAATATGAATGAACTCATAATGATAATGAGATGACATTTGGCCTAAAGCAGTGTCACAAGCAATAAGGGTTTTTTATCTGACGAGCATGAGTAGTTAATATTAATAATAATAATAATAATAATAATAAATAATAATAATAATAATAATAGTTATAATAGTTTCTGTCTGTATATATAATATTTCAGTTACTGTGGATATTTTACTGTTTTTTTATTGCTCATTTATAATACTTATTTTGATCTTGTTTTTTTACTATGTCTCTTGTTTGCACTATCCTCTATGCTGCTGTAATCCTGTCAATTTCCCCGCTGCGGGACTAATAAAGGATTATCTTATCTCATCTTATCTTATGAATGTGGTCAGTGATGTCAGAGCAACAAACCAGATTTTGCTTTTTTTGAAAGAGCCACTTTTAAACCGAAATAGCTATAAGAATGGGCATCTAAAAAAACATGTATATTAAATAAATACACGGATGTTTAAATGTGCAACAAAGGAGAGCAACATGTACGAGTTGATGCAATCTCACGCCTCACCTCTGGGTGGTGCGAGGGAGCCCGGCTCGTTGAGTTAGCCTCTGACTGCAGCAGTCCACCAGCCTCTTCAATATATACAAGCATTCCCTAAAGGTGGAGAAGAAGGGGTAGTGGCTGAGTATGCACAGCGAGGTCAGCGTGCTGTTGCGGTTCCTGGCGGCCATCTTGGCTGCATTCCGCCTGTGCTGTGGGGACCTGCCGGCGTTCTGCTCGGCACCCGGCTGTCCGGTTTCTTCTCCAGGGGCGGGCGGAGGTGCTGACTCGGCATTATTAGGCGGCGATAACAGGGAGGTGGGGCCTCCGCCGCCGCTGCTGCCGTCGGACCCATCACTGCCGGTCTCGGTCGCCTGTGCCGCCGTCTCCGCGTGGCCGCCCTTGTCTCCGCGAGCGCGATGGTGCCCTCGTTGGAAAGAGCGGTAGAAGTTGACGCAGATCCCGTAGCGGGTGATTCCCGAGTCCTTGTCCGTCAGCGTGAAAACGAAGGAGGAGTCGTCGCGGAGGCTGACCCGTCGCTGGCGGATGCTCAGGCAGCCCTCGGGTTGGCAGAAAAACACCACGTCGGGTGGGAGCGGGAAGTCGTGGTGGTCCTCCAGCGGGTAGCGGCGGAGGAGCTGAGGCGTCTGGGCCACGCTGTCACTACTTGGTTGCCTGGAGGGGAGAGACGGACAAACATTTGTTTTGGCTTTTAAAAGTAGTTGTAGTGCTGCACCAAATAAGCTGTCGGATCTAGAACGGAGCCCACACTGTCACGAACTGCACTCCCTGAAGAAATACAAAAAGCTATTTCAGTGACCTCCCTCTGGCTCCTTCCTTATCTGACATTTTCACTCCTTATGCTGTGAATTAATGGTTTATTTCGACCAAACCAGAGTTAGACATTGTTGAAAAAGTGGAGAGACTTTAAATTAAGTGTGTTTCATACAAAATTATTGTTTTTGTCAATGGAGCCTGGTGTATATAGCTACCGTTTCTGGTTAAAATAAAGAAGGATTTTACTCTGTATCAAAAAGCTCTATCTCTAAAAATATACTGTTAGAATAATTAAAGAAGCAATTAAATCCTGTGTATACATTCAGTATACTTTCATTAGCTGTTTTGTTAATCTGCTATACTTTGCTGATGTTAGTTCCATTGTTTCCTTTAGAAACGTGAATCTCCTTCGGGTAACGAGTATCACTATTAAACAACTTTAACCATGACAAGCTCCAAATCTACTAAACCAGCCTGAAAACTATTGATGAGGGTCTATGGAGCAGAGCTGGATGATGCTACGCTATGATTGGCCATTCTGCATTTAAGGGTGGGACTTAGCGAAGGGTCAATTCTGTTTTTCTGTGCATTTTAACATATATATATGATGTGTCTGCAAATCCATTAACCCTCATGTATGACAACAGTTTTGAATTTAATTTGAAATGGTCACCAAGTGACGAGAGAATCATTTCATGAAGAGAGATGAACCAAAGTCTTTGATCAGTTGATACCACAACCACCTTGAAATTTCCCTTAAGCATAACCCTTAAAATCTCAGTGGGCGACTCTAAAAACAGCGGTAGACCGGACAGCTCTCTAATTTCACAGTTTTCTGCTGAATCATTCTTTTGCCCCGTGGCTGCTGTGGTTGAAACAATGTGCTACTGTCCTTCATAATGCTTCATGATACAGCTGCACAAACTTAGAAGTCAGAACAAACTGTTTTCCCAAAAAACAAAACCATTTGCCACAAAACAGTGCAAGAGGCACGTGGACAAAGCGCTAATGAGTTTCTGCAGGCTACAGGTAGAAGAAGATTTAACTACCAGGAAGTCCAGTTCGTCTGCTTATCATACGCTAAGACACCACAAAGCAGTTTACAAAGCCTTTGAGCCTGGTTAGGACGGCTCCGGAAATGTAATCATGGAAACCATAATCTTCTGCTCCGTCTCGACACTTATACAGGTAAACAGTTCACAACGCCAAGGTTCAAGCTACAGGTTGTTCTTTATGTGCTGACACATAAACCATTTGTGTGATGACTTTTCTTTGTTCTATTTTTAGATTTTTTTTAATAACACCTCCCAGTACATTTTCTGCTGGAACCACGGCAACGACAAACCCCAAAGCAGCAACACAATATGTCAATCATATTTATGAGTTTTGGCAATTTTAGACACACAATTGTTGAGATCAGTAGATGTAACACCCTATAAAAGAGCTACTGAGAAATTGTCTTAACTGGATCACTAAACGTTGTTTCTCAAAGCAATATTTACAGCCTCCCTCATGACTAAGTTGGCTCGGATATTCCCATTAAATCAAAACTGCTTCCAGAAGTCGGACCAGGTTCTTACCTTGCTCCGACCACCACCAAGTAGTCCAGAAGGCGAGGGCACATTTTCTTTTTCTCCATCTTGGATCGACCACGTCCCGTTCGTCACGGCGTCCAGGATTTATGTTCCCTCTTGAATCAGTGGTTCATTCCCATCACAACTGGGAGAGATCAGGTGTACAGTTGAAACGCAGCTCCTCGACTATCATTGTGATGGTTCATTAAAAAGTCAAACCTGTAACGCAAGAAAGAGAACGTGAGGGAAAGAATTCCTGTTCTGATACGATCTTATCCTTCCTGATACAGAATCCGCCACCTGAACTTGTGTATCGGCAGAGCTAGAGCGTTAAATCAAAAAAGAAGTTTATAAGGTCATAACTCCTTCTCTAATATCTATTTCATATCACTGTGAAGACATCTCCTTCTAACAACTGTATTCATTCAAGTTTCTCACCAAAAAAACTACGAGATAACAATTGAACACATTATGATAACGTTAGAATTTACCTCCCGGAATACACATTTTTACTAAATGGAGCTTGAACGCATCTTAATGAAACTCAATAAATCTCTTTTACCGTTCACAGCTAGCGTTAAGTAGCTCTATTCCTGCAGATTTAAACACGGATTTGTTGTACGCAATGTGGGGAAAAGGTGTGTAGTTCTAGTTTACACATGTGCAGAAACAATCAGAATGTACAGATTGTGTAGCGAGTTTTTCCCAATGTAACATAAATGATCTGACAAATGATAACATGAAATCGCTGCATGGACTCACATACTCGTCAATATCAGATCAGGCATTTAAGTCTGTATTAGAGGCATTCCTTCTTTTAGGTTTCTATGGCCATAATTAAATAAACACTGGAATGTAACTGAATGAAAAACAAAGTGGAAGCACTGTGAAGAAATCACAGCTGCAAAACTAGGCTAAATGTGGCATCATGATTTATAGTCTTTGACTTTGTTTGAATGTCAAGGTCTATAAAAGAAGTTGTGTGCTCTATTATTCCACTAAAGTTTGCAGTAGTTTTAACTTAACCCGCACAAATGTTACGTCTTTTTTTACCCCAAATGACATGTGCATGGTTGATTACAGGTAAGTTTCTAGCTTTTTCTGAATAATTATATCGGAGTTTTATCAGTTAAAAGTTGTGTTGAGCTGTGTCCGGTTGTTCAAAACACAGGGAAGTGGTTTTATTTCTACCAAAACTACGAATAACAGATCAGAAAAGACTGTAAAATGTAATTGCATTGCTTTCAAAATATGAATCTGGGATAATAAAAAAAAAAGGCCTTGAACATAACAGAGACGGTTAAAAAACGCAAGAGGTTTTCTTCCCATCTAACAGCATTCTACCTCTGCCGGAAATGTCACATCTACATGCCACTTTACACCAAATGAAAGACATTAACAAAATATGTCATGTAGACTTTGAATGTTCTCCTTTTACAGAGTGATCATCTGTACCAGACAGGGGACATGACAGACAACGAGACAAAGCTGGCAGATGCACAAAAGATATCAGACATTACAAGCCGACACCAGCATCCCCAGTGAACCCAGAATCATAAAAAGGGTATAAAAGCGTCTCTCTCTAAACAGAGAACATGTATGGTGCTTTGCTATAAAACTTTCATCGTGTTGCAAGTGTTTTAGCGTTGGGTTTTTTTCTGTAGCTGCTTGTTGTTTTGTCGGAGGATAAAGACTCTTCAGTAGAGGCTCGGTGATATGATGAAGCAGCTGAGGGGCCTTGGTGGAAGAAATCACTTTTCATAGCTTGAACTATGGCTCTTTAATCCCTGGAAAGTAACTGCAGCAAACTCAAAACAGCACTTCTACAGATGGCTCTTCACCACCATGGAGCTCTTGTCCAGCATCTCACAGTCACGATGCCACAAGAAACTGCAATCTTCAGATTAATAGAACAGAAGGAAGGTACATTTCTAACATTTAAGTCCCAGTGTCATGGAAGTTAGAGCATCTTTAGTTTCTGTAGCAGAGATGGGAGGGGATGGAACTCAAAACAGCATAGCTTGCGTGGCAATATTGATATCGATACACGGAAGCCTAGTATCAATCTTTAATTATGTAACTTTTGATTAGCAAATACAAATTAAAACTCTTTTTTTACGGTGCGGTAACGGGTAAAGTCAGCTGGATTTGTCAACGTAGACGGTAATACAAACAGTTCAGTTTATCAGGTGCATGATGCAACATTTATGACTTTGTTTTTATGACAGTGTCTGCTAGACTGACAACTTTATCTTATTGGATAAAACAGATATTGACAGAACTGCATAATTAGCAGAATATCTCAGAATGTTTATAAATGCAATTAGATCTTATCATGGCTTATTGAATCGTGATAATATCAGATCATGGGGCCAAATCAGATCGTTAGCATTTGATTGGACCGTTAAAAAGCGGTCGTGCTTAAGTGTGATTTATTCTTGCCGCAACCGCGTGCTGAATTGACGTCACACCATCAGTCACGGCCTTTAGTGGAGGGTTTCCTGCAGCAGGTTTTTTTTGCCTCTCTTTGCACATCAAACATTTATTAACTCATCGGACGGGCGGAGAAACTGGCGAGCCCTGAGGAACTCTGAGGATATTGGTTGGCCGCGAGGAAAAACCAGCACAGAGTATAAATAATCCAAACGTTTCTTCGTTGAGATTTCACGTCAGCTCGTGACTCTGGAACTGTCCTTGTGAGATAGAGAGGACATCATGATATTATTGGTTAAAACTGGTTGGTACTTGCTTATGAAAGCACACTTTATATATTTTTTTTTTCACAAGATGATAAGATAATTGGATTTGATATAAAATTACAAAGGAATTGATGTGATCCAAAAGGGTTAAGAAGCAATTTTTCACTTCATCTCAACTTCCCTGACAACATTACAAACATGAAAAACAATATCTGTGCTGCTTCATTGACAGCACATGATCACGAGTGAGTCGCCTGTTCTTCAAACAAAGTTACAGCCAACAAAGCTGAACGTCTTGTACATGTGATGAGACGGAACTCTGTTTAAAACAACAGAGCGATTATGCTCGGCTCAAGACTTGTTTGTCTAAAAAACTATTTACAGAAACACTTTTTTTTCCACATTCCAACAGATATTTGATTGATGTTTTAATCTGCAATAATGTGATATGTTACTTTTATTGCCACACCCCCCAAACGAGGAGGTCAAACTGCTTCATTTACATCTACGTCTGTTATTTAACTAGCATTGGTTGGTATAAACAGCATCGAAAGAGCACAACAATGTGCACATTCATTACAAAGAACCACTTGTGTCTGCAGTGAAGTCTGTCTCTCCCACGACAGATTTCACTCAGCATGATTGTTAAACGTTGTTATAAAATGGCAGCTCTACAAAGAAAGCCCTTGCTTTGTCATTCTAAAAAGGGACTGAGCACCGAAAAACTGCTGAAAACCAAACGTATGTACATTATCATGATCTACTTCCTACATCTAGTCACAGTGAAGCGGGGACGATGGGGGAAATGAAAGGTGTTAAAAACATATCTGACAGCACGGATAAGCCCACATTAGCGGCTGTAACGCATGTGTGATGAGCGACAGGATCTACTTTGGCCTTTTTATCTAACACCAACAAACGCCACATACAGAAACTCCACCCTGAAACGCAAACACGGTCCCCAGAGCAGCATTTCACTGTCTCTTAAAGGCTGCTATCCCTCCACTGATAAGATAATGGATGCATAATTTAACCAAGTGGTTCATAAGCTGTGCTATTTATGCATTTCAATTGAAAGAGTAACCTGGGAGGGAAACGACTAGAGCCTGTTTTTTCTGTTTAAATGAGCAGACCTCTGTCAAACTAAAAAGTCTGCACTTCAAGCCTAATTGGGCTATTTGTGAATTCATTCAAATCAAAAAAGCCCAATATATTTCTCTCTCAAACGCTTCAGAGATAACTATCCCCTAAAACTAGAAAGCCGATTGCTCCAAAAAAAAAAATAAGAAAAACTCATGAACACCAACTGGTATGTAATCAAGAGTTTCAGTTTGTTTTATTTATTTATTTCACCTTTTTTATCCACGATAATCCCATTGAGATTTTCAATCTCTTTTACGGAGGTGGTCCTGTTCAAGATGGCTGCATAAAACACATACAAACACAGATGACAGACTTAAGACCTATTTGCAAATTAATCGTATTACCCGGAACCTGCAGTCATTTTCAATAATTTCGGAAGTTGTTAAAGATCTTAATCCTGTGTGAATCTGTCGTAATTTTAGGTTCAAATTCCACCACAAATGACCTGCCATATTAAGCTAAACACCCAGGTCACGCGTTACTATTTGTAATATGCAAATAAGCTTCTCGTTCAAGGTTGAAATTTTATTTGTTTTGCTGCTTTTTTTGTTTTCTCTAAAAAGGTTATTTCTGCCTCCTTCGCGGTCGACAATTATAGAGGCTGCGTTGGCAATTTTAAATTAAAGATTTGACATTTTGTGTGATCTACACAGCATAGACACCCACTCGCACCTTAGCATGAGGTCTTATTGAAGTATTACAATTTTAAAAAATAGGCCTTTTGATATCATATATATAATATAATATTTTACGCAGAGCATTGACATAAACAGGTTAAGTAAAATACAGACTTCAATTAGACTTAGAATCACAGAGGTCATGGGGCTTTAAAAACAAAAGCAGCATTAAGTTAAAAACGACATAAAAACAAAAAAAATATTTAGTTTTGCTATAAACACATTAAAACCATGACAACTTTCAATGGGACTGACTGCATGACTACATTATATTTTATGTCAATTGTAAGTAAATGTCACATTTCAGGTGAATTTCATGCAACCCCAGCAGCCACGCCACCGCCAGCATGTGAGGCAGCTGTGTCCATTAGGGGTGACTTTACCACAGAGGGGCTCCAGATGCATTATGGGTCTAATTATGTCTAATAGCTCCACTTGAGAGTAGGGGAGCCATTCACAGAGGGACATAATACAGAGCTGAACCAGACTCTTAATGGAGCATGATGGTAAAATGGTCAAATGTGACTTAATTACAGAATAGATCCAAAAAAAAGAAATGCTTGAGCCACTGTCACATTAGCATTAAAACATAGCAACTTTAGCATTAGGAATGACTAACACTTCCCAATGCAGCAGTATTTGATGTTTGCGGTGCCATAAGATGACTTAGTGAGCTGAAACCATGTCTTGTTGAGTCACATTTAGTTTAAATATTCAAATACTCTGCCAGCCTGACACTACGCTATCTGCATTTGCATGTAAATGAACAAGAAGACCAAAGTAAGCCGTCCCTTTACATGAACAAGTATATCTGCTCGCAGAGACTGAGAAAGCGTACCCTCCTGTGTTGAAACACACTATTCTATCTGTAGCTCGAGCATGTTGGAGAGCGGCGAGGAACCGACACGACTTGATCCTGATACAGAAACCTGGGCTTTAGGTGTCGGCCGATACACAGCACTGATCAGATACCAGTGTTTAATTGATAAGCTGAAGGCCTCAATGTGTGGAAGAGACTGGGGTCATTCTTTGAAGTGTAAAGAACAATAATATGATAAATAAATACATAGATATACATTTTTGAAACATGCACCAGGACCTTGATGGAAAATCAAGTCCAATAAAAGTCCCCGTGTGAAACAAGAACGTAATGTTTATGTTTTTGTCACATCATTTGTGTACTTCAGTAAGATAAGATAAGATAATCCTTTATTAGTCCCGCAGCGGGGACATTTGCAGGATTACAGCAGCATAGAGATAGTGCAAACAAGAGACATAGTAAAAAAAAAAAACTATATCATAAATAAGTAATAAAAGTAATAAACAGGAAAGAATATTAAATAAGTTTTTTAAAGTTTTTAAAAAATCCACAATAACTAAAAAATATTGTAATGGCACTTCTGTGGTTATTTTATACCCAAATTACCTCCTTTTTCTGAACCTAAGTAGTTTTGTTGCCTAAAAATATGAGTTTATCTTGAAAAAAGACAAGTAACTTTTGGTAAGATATCATACTACTATCATACTACACTGAATATACTGTATATAGACATATAAATTAATTGAAAAGCTCGGCTCTATTGTCACAAATACCCAATCCAGCGATTTGAGTCATTATCGGCCTGGTACGGTGCATCCCTACTGAAGTAACTACTTGAACCTTCCTCACAGCAACGGCTTAATACTCCGTCAACATAATATATTCCAGCAGCGAGGGCTAGGCTCTATGCAGAATACAGATCCAACCCTCTTTATCTTGCAAAACCATCAAGACAATGAATCAACGTGCAGGTCTGGCAACGCGAACGCTTCCTGGGGCAACGCCAAAATGGCTTTTTTATGAAGCAGCAGAGCAGGAGGCAGACTCATCCTGCATCACGAAACAGAACCACAGCATTATTTTCAGATGAGGGTGGAAGGACTACGCCACTTCACTGATTGTATTTAAATTAACGAGCTTGGTGTTCAAACCTTGTTTCTCTCTCTGTATATCTCTAATAAAAATAACAAAAGAAAGGATAAAAGAATCACCACAACACAATCTTGAAAGGAAAGATAACGATGGAGGTTAACACAACAGATGAATCTGGTCGGCGTGCAGCATCACGGCTTATGTAAGCAGAGAGAGGAAATAGATATGATTCATGGGCTTTGAAACATTGACAGTCACAGTGATCAGCAGTATGTAGTGATGGAGAGGACACACAAACAAGAGGGATGAAGTACGGATCAAGAGAGTATTGATCGTTGAGTTCTCACTTTTAGATTACAATCATTTCCTTATTGATCCAATTCTAGAATGTTCCACAGCTGATTGAACAGATATAGGAACGATTAGGTCCCCTGTCGATAAAACTGGTTAGCACAAAATGAGTCTGACAAAAGTACCACCCTAAAATACACATGTTTTTAAGCCTTTTCCGGCTTGTGAACTCTAATTTTTGGTCCCAAAACTCCTAAAACCAAAGCCCTGGTGTTCTGTTGTCTACAGGTAAACAATAGTAGATGTTAAGATATGTGCCATCATGCAAGCTGCCACATGAAATTGAGAATGGCGAGCTTTTACAACCTATTTACATTTATAGCATTGTGTGCATTTGTTTTTTTTGCATGTTACCAATCATTTTGATGGTCTATATTGCATTTAATTTATACTCGATATTTTGCACCCTTACTTATACTTCTTTATGTTCATAGACCTTTCTCATATTTCTGACCTGAATACATATGAAAATATTATGCTTGTCCAATAATCATGCTTCTCCCTTAATCTAAAGGCCTCTTGACTCAATATATATGCACTTCATCCCAGGTGACACATATGTCAAGGAATAGCATTGTATTTTTGTTGTTATATATACACAGCGGGTAAAATAAGTATTGAACACGTCACCATTTTTCTCAGTAAATATATTTCTAAAGGTGCTATTGACATGAAATTGTCACCAGATGTCGGTAACAACCCAAGTAATCCTAACCCAAAATCACACCTGAGCAATGCATGCGACTAGTTTCTCCATACAGGAGGCGTCTTGAAGCTGTCATTACCAACAAAGGCTTTTGTACCAAGTATTAAATACATTTCAGTAAGCATGTTCAATACTTTTCCCCTGTGTCATTCCATTTTATTACAAATAACTTAATTTCTGAACTCATTCGTTTGGTTTTCTTTGTATGTATGGATTACTGGTGTCGTTACCAACATCTGGTGAAAATATCATGTAAATAGCACCTTTAGAAATATATTTACTGAGAAAAATGTTACTGCAACTATTGCGGAGTTACCTCTGTCTTCTGTTCACATTTAAATGCTTTATCAATAATGTTAGATTCCTGGACATTTTAACAATAGATGTAGTTCTTAGTTCACACAAATAATATGATGCATATATATATATATATATATATATATATATATATATATATATATATATATATATAATGAGCTTCAAAAAATATGTTACATTATTTGATTTAACTCAGTCATTTTAAAAGGTTGTTCTTATGTTTTTGCAATCACACTTGCTTTTTATAAATTCTAAAAAAAACTATACTAAATTTACTATTTTTATTTATTATTTGTACACATATCAATGATACAGTGACCTGTTTAAATACAGTGTTACAGTGATACATGTGTCAGTTACAGCTAACGGTTAACCAGCCTCCTCGTGTTACAGTCTCCATGGCGACACGTCACCGCCACTCCTGCTTAACGGGCTCTACGTCACGGATTAGCTAGAGCTAGCAAGCGTGCTAACCAACTGACGTTAGCTGCTAGCGTGCTAACCAACTGACGTTAGCTGCTAGCATTACATTACATTACATTACAGTCAGTAGTATGTTACACATCATTCACACACTGATGACAGGCTACCATCAAGCTGCCATCAGACTCTAACTGACATCCATCAGCCTTCAGGAGCAACTTGGGGTTAAGTGTCTGACTCAAGGACACATCGACTGTCGGGTATCGAACCACCGACCCTCTGATTGGAGAACTACCTTGCTCTCCACTACGCCACAGCCAGCGTGCTAACCAACTGACGTTAGCTGCTAGCGTGCTAACCAACTGACGTTAGCTGCTAGCATGCTAACCAACTAACAATAGCATTAGCACCTTACCAACTGACATTAGCTGCTAGCGTGCTAACCAACTAACAATAGCATTAGCACCTTACCAACTGACATTAGCACCTTACCAACTGACATTAGCACCTAAACAACTGACATTAGCACCTAAACAACTGACATTAGCACCTAAACAAACTGACATTATCACCTTACCAACTGACATTAGCACCTAAACAACTGACATTAGCATTAGCACCTTACCAACTGACATTAGCACCTAAACAACTGACATTAGCACCTTACTAACTGACATTAGCACCTTACCAACTGACATTAGCACCTAAACAACTGACATTAGCATTAGCACCTAAACAACTGACATTAGCACCTTACCAACTGACATTAGCACCTAAATAACTGACATTAGCATTAGCACCTAAACAACTGACATTAGCACCTTACCAACTGACATTAGCACCTAAACAACTGACATTAGCACCTAAACAACTGACATTAGCATTAGCACCTTACCAACTGACATTAGCACCTAAACAACTGACATTAGCACCTTACCAACTGACATTAGCACCTAAACAACTGACATTAGCATTAGCACCTAAACAACTGACATTAGCACCTTACCAACTGACATTAGCACCTAAACAACTGACATTAGCACCTTACCAACTGACATTAGCACCTTACCAACTGACATTAGCACCTAAACAACTGACATTAGCACCTAAACAACTGACATTAGCACCTTACCAACTGACATTAGCACCTAAACAACTGACATTAGCACCTAAACAACTGACATTAGCACCTAAAGAACTGACATTAGCACCTAAACAACTGACGTTAGCATTAGCACCTAAGCAGCTGCCGTTAGCTGCTAGCAGCAGCCGGAGGGACGGAGCTGTGGTCGGTCGGTTGTGTCGGTGATAAACAGGAGCTCAGTGTGTCTGAGGGAACGTCCCTACCTGCTGCTAGCGTTAGCCGTTAGCCGCTAGCTAACGTGTCGCTGCGGGGCTGCTGGTGAGGCCCGGTGGGATGAGGACTGTCGGCCACAGAGGAGAGAAGAGGAGGAGAGAAGAGGAGGAGAGAGAAGAGGAGGAGTCCGTCTGTCTCATCACAGGAGGAACGTGAGGAACGTGAGGAGGCGTTCTCCTCTAACGGGATGCTGCTTCAGTCTCACAACATCCTCTCCAGAGCGAGTTCCGCATGACAGAGAACGCTCCTCCTCTGGGGTGAGGAGGAGGTGGTGGTGGTAGTAGTGGTGGAGGAGGAGAAGGTGGAGGTAGTAGTGGTGGAGGAGGAGGAGGAGGATGTGGACAGTCTGAACAGGTGGAGGAGGAGGAGGAGGAGAAGGTGGTGGTAGTAGTGGTGGAGGAGGTGGACAGTCTGGACAGGTGGAGGAGGAGGAGGAGAAGGTGGTGGTAGTAGTGGTGGTGGAGGAGGAGGAGGAGGAGGTGGTGGAGGTGGACAGTCTGGACAGGTGGAGGAGGTGGACAGTCTGGACAGGTGGAGGAGGAGGTGGTGGAGGTGGACAGTCTGAACAGGTGGTGGAGGAGGAGGAGTCTGAGAAGGTGGTGGAGGAGGAGGTGGAGGAGGGTGGACAGTCTGGACAGGTGTTGGAGGAGGTGGACAGTCTGGACAGGTGGTAGGAGTGGAGGAGGTGGTGGAGGTGGACAGTCTGGACAGGTGGAGGAGGTGGTAGTAGTAGTGGTGGAGGAGGAGGTGGACAGTCTGGACAGGTGGAGGAGGAGGAGGAGGTGGTAGTATTAGTGGTGGAGGAGGTGGAGGAGGAGGTGGACAGTCTGGACAGGTGTTGGAGGAGGAGGAGGAGGTGGACAGTCTGGACAGGTGGAGGAGGAGGAGGTGGACAGTCTGGACAGGTGGAGGAGGAGGAGGTGGACAGTCTGGACAGGTGTTGGAGGAGGTGGACAGTCTGGACAGGTGGAGGAGGAGGAGGTGGTAGTAGTAGTGGTGGAGGAGGAGGTGGACAGTCTGGACAGGTGGAGGAGGAGGAGGTGGTAGTAGTAGTGGTGGAGGAGGTGGACAGTCTGGACAGGTGTTGGAGGAGGAGGTGGTGGTAGTAGTAGTCGTGGTGGAGGAGGAGGTGGACAGTCTGGACAGGTGTTGGAGGAGCAGGTGGTGGTAGTAGTAGTCGTGGTGGAGGAGGAGGTGGACAGTCTGGACAGGTGGAGGAGGAGGAGGAGGTATAAATATAAATATTATATATATTTTTATATATATATATTTATATATATATATATATATTTATATATATATATTTATATATATATATATATATATATATTTATATATATAAATAAATATATATTTATATATATTTATATTTATATATATATATTTATATATATATATAAATAAATATATATATTTATATATATATATATATAGGTTTGAGGATTAATTACGGAGTCTCACAGCCAGAGGAAAGAAGCTGTTTTGAAGTCTGGTGGTTCGGCAGCTGATTTACGTTTCAATTTAATTTTCTTTTTTATAGCCACAAATTATCCTCAGAGGGCTTTACAATCTGTACAATCTGTACAATCTGTACAGTCTGTACAATGTACGACATCCTCTGTCCCGGGACCCTCGCATAGGAAGAGGAACAACTTTAACGGGTAGAACAACAGAGGAGCGATCCTTCTCCCAGGATGGACAGAAGTGCAGTAGATAGATATAGATATAGATATATTAGATACCGTGTGTACAGAACTAACGACAAAATAGAGTTACAACACATTCGATGCATATGATATAAATTATTCATATAATAAGAGTACTAAGCAGAATAATAAACTACGTTATGTTGTACTGTGCGATGTCTGTATAGTCTGAAAGACAGCGGTACGTTTATTTGGTAAAGGGTCCATAAAATGTGTTTTCATGATCCTAAAATGTTTTCTAAGACGCCCCTAAATCCCAAACTTTTTATATCGGGCCCTTAACATTTCTAACAACCCCAATTCTTTCTTTGGCACCACACAATCCCAAAATGGGAACTCTGGTAATGTTTTGGTGTAGAAGAAAACAAACGTAACACTTAATGCTGACGCTACAGACACTCGTGTGTCTGTGGTTGCAATAGTTTCCTCAATAGTCAGTACAAACTGTTATGCCAACATTTTTTCGGGCCCTGAGCAGTTCAGTTACCTCAATTAAATATTATTACTAGCTATAATATTTATATTAGTATCAGTTTTTGAGATGCTGGTACACAGATTTTGTACACAATCCCCAAAAAATAGGGTAAAATTCCAAATAATTACATAAAATAGGGCACTTTTACCCCAAATGTCATCTAGTGACATCAAAATCTCAAATTAGCGAATCAACTCTTGAGTTATGGCAAAATAAAAAAAGCAAATAAAGCAAGGATGGTGTCCCATTTAAATACTAAATATATCGGAGTATAAGTGGACAATCGCTGAGGTTTTCCTGTAAGTCGCTTTGGATAAAAGCGTCTGCTAAATGACTGTAATGTAATGTAATGTAATGTAATGTTTTTAAATCTGATTTGAGACCCTGAACACAATAAAATATGAAAAAAATAAGTGATTGAGACCCATCAGCACTACAGCATAGCTTTAATTTATACTGTACATACAAAACAGAAGGTCTTCATGAGTCACGAGTATTAAAATAGGTTTGCATTTCTATACATCAACAATGTTTACAGTGTCACCCTTTGAAGACGGAAGAGTAGATGAGATCACATGACAATTACAGTATATACAGCACGATTAACCTTTGATACAGAACATGAACAATAAGAAAGAAAGAGGTGGGGTTTTTTTGCTCGTTTGATCAGAGTACAGCGCAGTAATTTATCTGTCAGTAGATTTGGGATTTAATTAGGACATGGTGGAAAATTCAACCCAATAATACAGAAGTTACTTTTTTAAACTGTTAGCGTTTGGTTGGAGAAAACCTGCAAACAACAAACCAAAAAAAACACACATTTCATTTCAAAAGAACCCCAAAAGAATTGAAAAAAACCCACTTGTATGGTTTAAAAATGCTCCACACTCTGATTATTCTGCCGTCTTTTAATATTGTTCAACTTGGGAAAAAGAAAACCATGAAACATATCACTAAAGGGTTAGAAGAATGCAAGAAAACAAAAAAAAAAACATCTATTCAGTGTGAAAAAATTGAATTCAATTTTGAAGGGTGGAAGGCAAAGCGGCTCGATACATTACACGGTCAGAAAATGAGTGGAAACTCTTCGTTATTTTGTTTTCTAATATCAAGCTTGATATTTAAGTCTGTCAACTTTTGTCACACAGCTAAAGACGGGAATTCAACTTAAGCTCCTCGTGTTGCCTTTTTATAACTTGTTTCCAGTTCGGTAGCAGGAAGAATGCTAAAAAGAAGCCTTTTGCCAAGTTTTTTTTTTTTTTTTTTTTTTTTTTTTTTGTCTAAGCAGCTGTTGAGCAAGAGGAAGGAAAAACGCTCCGGTTACTATTGTTTCTCTGAACGCTGTACGATAAAGAATGAGGAAAGAAAAACATCCATTTGTTTGTGATCATTCAACCGACCAATAGGTGGAGCTCACTGAAATTTGATGCACAAGGAAGCATTAAAAAAAATAAAATAAAGAAAATCACAAATCTATTTCATAAATCGTAAAAGCATCGAATGGCAAAACACAACCGCGGCGGTAACTGTTGACTCAACAATTTATGCTTTTACTGTTATTAGAGTTGCATTAGTAAGTGCTAAAGTATAAGATCTGTTAAAGGATGGGATTGAAAGTCAAATAAAAAAAATTAATAAGACCATTTTTGAGATCCGCAACAGGTCGTTAAATCCAACAAACATAATATGTAATGCAGATATATTACTGGATGAAGAGAAAAAAAAAAAGAAGACAACACAAGTCTACGATTGAAATTCAAATGATCAAAACACAATTAAATTCGGATCAAATCAAAACAATGCCTGGCTGTCATAACTGAGAAAGACGACCCTTGATCCTGCGTTACTGAAAGTCGTGCATATTCGTATTTCAATAAATGTTCCTGGTTTGCTTTAACAGGTTGGCTGTCAAATGAAACATTCTGAATTAAATTGTACCTGCAAATGGTAAAAAAAAAAAAATGTACAATGCTTGATTTTAACGTAAAAGCTGTGTTATGACAGAGAAGACTGCATTTGAATTGGTAATGCAACTCTAATGGTATCACCTGGTAATTAACATTTTTGTCGTCTGGTTTTCAGCCCTAAAAATAAATAAACTTCACAATTCTGAGTTTGCGTTGACATTTCTTTTATCATCCGTTATGCATTTCAAGTTTACACTGCACAGGAGAAAGCATCGAAAACACAGCATGAGTAAAAACACCGAAATCTTTGTCGTTATAAAGTTGATTATAACTTCAAACATTTGAATGTTTCTACTCATTGGCTGTTCTCTACTTCCTGTTAATAGAGATTTTGGTACATTTCTTTTCTTAACGAGGCTTTCCTAAATCTGTTAAAGCTGTTGGTGTCCAGTTTAGATACTCAGACGGTTGTCGACCTTCAGATAGAGACGGTTTCCCTCCGGATATTCAGCTATACATTTCCCCTCCGTGTCATTCACACGGTTTATTATCAAAAATAAAAGGCTGTCACATCTGCTACATCCTGTTCGAGCTATACGCGTGTTGCTTTATACATTTCTCACACCTTCAAATGCTGAAGTGATAAAACGACAAATCAAAATATGAAAAAACAACTGAACTGCTTTGTGATGAAATGAACAAAAAGTACATCTCTCATACACGTTAATTACAAATAAGGAGATTCTTTCTATTTATGATTTATAAATACATCTTTGTCAGGAAGGATTTCTTATTCGTTTTAAAAAGGAGGGTGACAGAGATGGTACTTTGACTTCCTCTAACGTTTATTCTTTACATGGAATTTTAAGATACGTTAGTACCTCTGATTTTTAAAAAAAAGGTACCAGTGCTGTGTGTAAAATAAAGGTTTAGTCACATCGTTAGTTTCCTTTTAACGAGGGCACAGTCTGCAGAGTTTTACTTTCTCCTGCGTTGAGTATGTGATTGTACAATCTGTGTGTGTGTGTGTGTGTGTGTGTGTGTGTGTGTGTGTGTGTGTTCTACAGTTTGTCTTGTGAAAATAAATATACACTTTACATGAAAGTTAACTGGCGTCTAGAAATGACCAAAAGGGCCTCTTATGAAGTGGGAAGAAAAACTCAAAGTATTCTTATAGGTATTAAAGAAGCCTCTAACTCCCCGAGGTCTACTTCACATTACTTTACCTGAGCGACTACACCAACCTTTTTCATTTCTGCACCTACTCCTAACAGGAACACAGGCTATTTGTTGCCATATCACAATGCACAATACCAACCAGATGGCCTACCGCTTTACCCCAACATCAATAAAGTGAACAGCACCGTGTGTGTGTGTGTGTGTGTGTGTGTGTGTGTGTGTGTGTGTGTGTGTGTGTCTGCTCATACGTAACTCTGCATCCATCTCCACCTATTGCACGACTGCAAAAAAAAAAACCGAACAAAAAACACACCTCACTATTTCAACCGAATGTGCAGCTTTGATCCTGACGTTGGAGCTCAGATTATAAACGTTAAGAGGACGCGTATAGAACTGCTCTAGAAATCGACTTTTCAAGACGTATGAAAATCAAAGAAAAACTGGCTAAAGAGCCTCATGCTGGTTTTTAATAATTCGCCATAATCATGTCAGCATCTACTCAAAAGTAAGAACAACGAAAAAGGCTCAAAGACAACTAAGGTGTTCATGTTTCTCCTCGTGAACACAACAAAACATTTAGCAGTCTGTTTGAGAGCAAAGGGGTGACGGTGCTGCCTCATCCGCCTCATCCTCCTCATCCTCCTCCTCATCCTCCTCCTACCACCACCACGAGAGAAAAAAACCAAAACAATCTCACTGCTCTAACCGTCTCCTGAGCACACGGGCAGGGAGGAGTCAGTGTCCCCTGCTGGATGCCGTGTCCGTCTCGGGCTTCAAAGAAAGTGTTTGTTTGTGACATCGGGGGTCCGCAGTCACTCGTTGACGTCCCAGATTTCAGAGAGCAGCGGGGGGAGCTTCTTGTCCTGGAGGCGGAGGGCAAAGACCTGCTCTGAGTGGACGCTGCTCAGCGTGCGGAGGCTCACCAGCTTCATCAGCATGCGGGGAAACATCAGATGATCCTGAGGGAACACACATTTATAAAAAAAATACAAAAAGACTTCTAGGAGAGTGGCGGAGACATTTGGCCCTATGATCACCTCTGCAACATGTCTGCAGGAATGATTTATAATGAACCGTAGCTCCGTTTGAAGTTGATGTGCGAAAGAAACAAAGTATTCAAGGGCCTGTGTCCACACGACGGCTTTTTCTGGCAGAAAAGCGTCCAAAATGCGGTTTGGTTTCACAATACAAAAATATCATAATAACATATTAACACTAACAATCCTTGTAAGGTAGACTAGCATTGGCCTTTGCTTTGTATCATCTATTTGGGCTACTATCTATTTGTTGTACATTGTTTCTTCACCATGAGCATCAAACGGAGGAGGTCTTCTTCATACTTTGTCTGGATGAGTTTGTCATCTGCGACACAAGCCGTACGGGGATAAAAGCACAACTCACCAGCAAATGAGCGTTTCAGTCTTTGTTATGATCGAAACATAAAGTTCAGGTTAGACAGACACGTTAAAAACAAGCTTCTCCTAAAAGTGACTACACGTTATTGAAAAGTTCTGAGATTCACGCTGTGTACTTATTGGGAACTATTGGAAAAAAAGATGCTGGCGTTCTGAAAAAGACTCGATGTGGACACGAGGCCCAAAGTCCCTTACATTTAGTAGCTTCATTACAATATAACCGTTTCTCCAAACAGACTTTTTTTATGTCGCAAACAAACTGCTCTTGTTAAGCTTTAAGCCCCGCCCCCCTCCAGTAACCTCGGCCCTGACCCAATGTGCCTTTCAACATGACGGCGGTCACGAGACGAGAGGTTACGTAAACTTACATTTGGTCTCTTTATCATGATGTAAGAGCGAAGCGCGTCCACGTAGGGCTGCTGCAGCCGCTCCACCAGGTCGTGATCCTGCACGTTTGGCCGATCTGAACAGGGTTTTAACAGACAGACACTTTTATTACAGACTGTTTGGGTTCAATTTGATTCATGCTTACAGAAAAATGAAACCGTAAACAATCCTTAAAAAGTTTAGAATGGATTCTGACCTGCGGAGAAGATGTTGATGGCGATGAGCAGGGCGTATTCTGCCTCGTCCAGATGCAGGTCGTTCATTCCTTTAGAGAACTCAAAGATGGGGTTGATGAACTCAAACTGAAGCCCTGAGGAGGTGAGAGGTGAGAGAGGGACACGGAGAACTTTAAAAGAAGGAAGTGTGTTTCTTTTTCTATAGTAAACATATCCTATTGCTAAAACTACGCACAGTGTTTATCAGTTTCATATGTTGTATTTATTATGGATAAGAAAATAAAAGACTATTTACAGATAGTGAAAAACAAACCTTTAAAGACTAAACATGCTCAACCTGGTTAAATCTGCTCATACTCTTTTTTTTTTTAACAGCATGCAGCTTCAGTGATACCAGATATTCATATCCCATAAACATGTGACAGGCAGAAACAAGTAAAAGCACCTGCTTTGGCGAAATCCTCCTTATTATAGCTGAAATCCTTCAGGAACGTGATGCTATCAATAGCAGGGTTGTACCGACGAGATGTCTCGAGCAGCATAATCTGAGGAAGACAAGAGACGTCACGGTGAGTGGAATATTAATACGCAGACAAAATAAGACAAACGGATGTGGTTGTCAAACTCATGCAGGAAGCAGGTAAGCTGTCAAAACAACATCAGTGAGGAGCAGAATGTCCATCAGTGCTATCGATTACTAAATGTTTAACAAACTTATTTTGCATAATGCATGCTAAAACTGCAAATTAAGACCATACAAACATATTTTTACATCAGTGTATTGTTTAAATTCCTGTATTTAATTAACGAACATATTTAAGAAAGTGTTGACAACAATCATTTCAAACTTGAAGCAGCTATAAGAAACATGTAGAATTCTAAGTAATGACAAACCTCAATGGTTGACGTCTTCAGCAGCGCTATCTGGTCCTCCCTGGTGAGCTCCAGGAAACCAGGAAGCTGCTTCGCGAAGTCCACGATCTCCTGGACCGACATGATGGCGAGCTCGGTGAAGTGGGCGAACCGCTGCTGACGCACCTCTCGGTTCTGCGGGTCCTGACTCTGCGGCCACGGCTGTCAGATTCACACACACACACACACACAATATAAAATGAATTGGTTAGCATGGAGTAAACATTTACCAGATACAGACACAGAATTCAGGTTAAACCTAGATTGCAGAGATGCAAAAATAAAGTACACTTTTACTAGAAATCGACCACAGATGTCCCTTATTGGTTCTTTTATCTGGGTTCTTTTAACGTTATCACACTGCAGAATCTCCTCTGCACTCTGTGTCGGGGCTGAGCTCCTCTACCCACCACACACACACACCACACACACACACACACACACACACACACACGCACACGCACACGGTGAAGTGAAGATAACCAAAACAGCTACACTTGCCGTTACTGTAAGTGCAATAAAACCATAAAGTAAAAAGCAGACACTTTATCAATACATCTGTTTAACAAGCATTCAAACGTAAACATGTAGAGATTCTGCTCTGTCTGCAGCCCATATTGTATATTATTGTTGCTGTACTATAAACAACATTTTGTTAGTTTAAATAAAGTCTAATCCAATAATGCAATTACTCTTTTTTTTAAGCAATATATTAAAAAGCAATTATTTAATAATGAAAAAGATTCAATAAGAGCATCGATAAAGAGCCGAACGGATAAAGAGTATTGATTAGAGAAATAGTATTGATAAAATCCTAACAACATCCAGTCCACACACACTCCAGCAGTCACACAGGAACAGCATTTAGTCTCACTAGCAGCTATATGTTCTCCTGAGGTGAGGCAGAAAACCAGCCTTCCACACCAGCACCTTCCATAATGCAACCTGTTACATATTCTTTAAATTAATTATATTAATTATACTGTCAGTCTTGTTCACCGTTGTTTGTGGGCGGTCTCATCACCGTACATGTCGATACAACCAATGTGTTTATGATTAAAGTGTGTACAAGAGTACAAACTTCTTCATAAATCTAGCCTCTTAAAGGCAGGGTTGATAATCTAATCTTCTTTTTGGGGGATATTTTCTGACAGCAATCAACGAATCAAATGCTCTTACAAACAAAAAAAGAAAAGAAAAAGACCCGTCCCAAGGTATTCACGATTGATTATTTTGGTTATGTCTCCAAGTATGTTTTACTGAATTTAGCAATAAGTGGGTGTAATCAAATCACTGGTCGATAACTGGTGAAACACGGTCTAAATCTCTCCTCTGAGACGTTCACTTACCGTCACCTTCGGTCGGTCAAGGAAAGACCTCTTGTTGCATTGCTTCTGCATGGCCACCAGCTTCTCAATCATCTCCTGCTGCTGCGGATCCAGTGTGACCGTTTCCTGCGGTGGCGTCGGCGTGACCACCGTGGACGTGCGGGCCGTCTCGTCCTCGTGCTGCTTCTTCATCTTCTTCCGTCTGATTTGTTCCTCCGAGAGCACACCTGCGGGTCAAAAAGGGGATACGCTCAGCTCAGGATGTTCCATTTGATTCTCGTGATTTTACACTCTAAATTTAAACTCTTCTTCGTTCGGCGTGCAGACAACTCACACTGCTCCAGCATTCCCGCCTCCCGACACTTGCGCAGGCGGCACTGCTGGCACTTGCGCCGCATGTACATGTCCATCTCGCAGCGGCCGTTGTTCTTGCAGTTGTACTGGGCGCTCTTGATGACGCTGCGTCGGAAGAAGCCCTTGCAGCCCTCGCAGCTCAACACGTTGTAATGGAAGCCGGAGGCCTTGTCGCCGCACACGCTGCACACCTCGTTGCCCAGCATCTTGGGCGCGGGGCCCTTCTTTCTCTTCACTGGCTGACCATCTGAGAAACGTTAAAGAAAGAGGTGACGAACCACGTTAAGAACTTTGAACTGTTTCAGTGGCGATTCTCTGAGGCAGCAGCTTTTACTCCGAGGGTTATTCGATGTGTGCCGGAGGATCGGCAGTGTCCGCTCTTATTTGAATGAAGAGAAGATAAGTATTTCCAGGCATCCTATGAAAACACAGACTACCCTGTATGCAAAACATTCGATAATATAATAAGATGTACTGTTTGTACAATGCAAATTAAATTAAAGCACCTGCTGTCGTACATGTTGTGTAATGACAGATTGTCTGCACATCCAGACAAAGTCAAGAAAACATTGTACTAAGTATTGTGGCTCAAATTCATATTACTTCATGAAGCTTTCAGCAACTTAGAGAGAGTTTGCAACATAAAAAACACACTTAGCTACAGACGTATTAGAAACTCTCGTACAATCTGATCCAATTCAAACATGGGTATAATGGGTAGGACTGCATTGGGATGTACAGGTTAATCTGAGATAAGCAGAAAATAATACTGGTTAGTCCAGTCTGTGGAAGTCGTCCGACCAGTCCAAATACTCACTGACAGAAACTCACCATACCTAGATTTAAGAATACCGAATACCTCCAAAAAAAGGTTATGACCATTTAACAAAAACAAAAAGTAAAAATAGACATTTAAGTCTTGAGTCAAATGTAGCCTTTGCTCGGGTTTTCATTTTCAGATCGTTGACACATTCATTATGTCCATCTTTACTTAAATTATGATTTTGGGTAGAGACTACCGTTTTTTCCAGATATGAAACTGGACATTCCCACAAAACAAGGATGTGTGATATTTAGTTGACCCTCTGAACGCAGTTTCAGGGCGTTTTTTTTTTTTTACTCCGGTCACATTTTTTCTCTCTGTGACCTCTGTCTGTTTATATAATATCTTAGTTATTGTGGATTTTAAAGTTTTTTACTTATTTATTATTCTTAACTGTGTTATTACTTATTTACTTATTTAAAATACTTATTTAAAATACTACTGCAATATACAAAGTCCTGCACCTCCATGGAAACAGCACAAACATGGCTAGAAGTATAAGAACTCAAATATGTTTTTTGTGCAGTATGACAGTTACCATGCCATAAATCAGGATAGAAGAATAAAATGTTTTGGATGAAACATCACAATTTTAAGCTTCGTTTGGTTGTTTTTTCTGACGGAGCGTGCGTCACACACGACTATTGGCTTGACGGAAAGATGAAAATCTGACGAAAATGATAGTTTTGGTGACTTTTTGAGGAAAACATGCTTTTTAATCACGCCGGTGAGTTTTGCAGTTCAATGTCAGTTATGGAGAGAAACATTTCAGCTGCAAGCACTTTTCGCTCACCTGAGCTGGCAGGCGTGTCCCCCGCTGAAGGATCCGGCTTAATGTCGCTCGGCTCCACCGGCAGAGGGCTGCTCATGTCGGTCAGCGGCAGGCCGTTGTGTGGGGGGGCGGGGAAGTCATCTGGCTGGGAGAGGTCAGCCAGCGACAGCAGGCCGCCGGGCTTCATTGCGTTGCTTCTGCCGCTCTCCTCAACCATGCAGTCCAGCTGCAGCTCAGAGGCCCCGACAAACACCTTACTCTCATCTGACGGAGGAGACACAAACACATACGCGTTCAAAACAAACCGCCTCGTACCGACTCCTATTTTTGTGAAGCTTATAACATAAAATTTCTGCTCAAATTGCTCTTTTGTTTGTTGCTTTAGAAATCAAAGCAGTCCTGTCACATGTGGATGCATTTAACACCCCCATGCGTGGTCTTGGTTGTATTATAAATCTTTTATATGGACAACATAGTGGATAATAGAATAAAAACACCAGACTGGATAGCCTCGCCTGGAGCATACAACAAGAAAAGAATAGAAACGCAGCGTCTCTGAGAGAACTGAACCCTGACCCGTTTCCTCTTACCATGACCAACATCTGGGATATCAGTCACAGACAGCGTGGACATCTTCTGCACAGCAGCTTGTCATTACGAAATCAACGTGTACCTGTGCGACCAAAAAAAGAACAATCATGGTCAGTTATGATGGCAATTTTACAAGAAAAGACGTGTTAAAGGGCGATAAACAGCGAAGGGACGTAAACCTCCTGATATGCGTCCGTACAGGCCGTGTACATTCAGAACAGGGGTGTAGTTATAGTGCATCAATGGCAGGAAAATGACTGTAAAATGAGCTTGAACCGCATAACGCAGTTCTTAGAAAGAGCTGAAAGATATCAAGTCTTAGAACCAGCTGAGATCTATGAAAATGCATGCAGATGAAAGCCGACGGGCTGCAGAAGCAGAAATGAAAGTTGGTCATGTGCAACGCATGGGCGCATTTCAGGAAACTGATTCAGCGGACACACATGTATGATTGTTGGCTATTCTTAACCAGCCTTTGAGATGGAAAAACATAGACTTTCTGCAACCAGTTGTGACAAGTAAAAAAGCTTTAACAATTATTATGAGATATAGTATAGCAGTGTACTTAGTATGATGACTTCATAACTCTATTACAACAATAAATCAGTTTATCAAGTCAACATAACTAAAACTAATGCAGTTTAATACAACAGTACTGCAATAAAACTTTTTTTAATGGTTTTAATTTTCTGTTAAAACTGATATGAATGGGATGGATAAAATGACCGGATGGAACTGTCAGTTACTGTAAAATACAGTGAATAATATACCTGACAAATTAAGGTAATTTATTTGTTTAAAAATTCCAGCAAAACAAAGTTAACAGCATAGAAAAAGCCATTTATATCAAGTTGAGACTGTGTCTGAGAGGTTCTGTGGCCTCTGCTGACCATCAATTATTTGCTGTATGCTTATTAAAAGTAAAGTATTTAAAAAAGAATATGAATATGAATGTCAGACAAAAAAGGACTCTTCCAATCCTTTAGTATACTTCCAATCCTTTAGTATACTTTAAAGTATTACAACCGTCTGAAACATTCTCAAAAACGTACCTTGTTTTCTAAATGTCTGTAATTTGACAGCCGACAGACTACAAATCAGTGCAAAGATGCAGAACATAATCAATCCATCTACTATAATTTACCTTTCTAAAATCAGAATCTAAACTTGGTTTGCTTATGTTAGTCTATCACTGCTAATATTACCTTATGAGCTGCTTGCTAGTAGTCCCATTCATTCCATGTGGACCCGTGTGTGTGTGTATTGTTAAGAGGCAGCCAGGATTATGCAACCGTTTGTGATGTCACCTTATCGTCACATATATGAGATGTGATTACCCAACATCACTCGAATAGCTAAAGATTTACATATGCCACCTGATCTGTCAACTGAGGAACTCTAAAGCTGATGGCAGCGATATCAAAAACTTACTCTCAGACAATAATGATATAATAAAAGTATTAATGAAAAAGTTGCCCATGAGATAACTCGGGACAGTCACAACAAAAGTCATAAATGAAGGTCAAGCTCAACACTAGACAGACAAAAATAAAACTAAATGAAGTGTGATTAAATAAGACCGTTTCTATCACCTACAATAAAACACCAAACACACGTGATTAAGCCATGTTAGCGGTGACAACAGACATTTTCAAAGCCCCGATGATGAGCTCCTAAAAACTACAGCGAGTATCAGATATCTGTGACAATGGGAACAATGTGTTTAATTTAAATCTATGTTTATATACTTCATACATTATATACTGGAATTATAATTATCCGGTTTAATTAAAAAAGGTTTAATCTTTGAAGGTAATTCCTATTTTTTTTTTTTAAATTGCTGGTGTACTTATTTCACAAATAAATAAAATTAATTATATTTATAAACTCTTTTTACAAAGTTATAAAAGCCTGATGCTGCCTTACACATGAAATAATAATCCCAGTCTCTTCCACACAGTGAGGCACACAGCTTTTTGATCAAACACTTCAATATTGGCCGATACCCAAAGACCAGCTATAAGAAAAAGGACTGGAAAAAGTCAAATCAATGCATCCTTAACTATGTTTGCCTTTAAAAATATCAATATCAGCATTTCACAGCAATGTCACAGATTTGCTGCAGAGAAAGAAATAACTTCTTCTAGGATTTTTAAAGATAAAATAAGATAATCCTTTATTAGTCCCACAGCGGGGAAATTTGCAAGATTACAGCAGCAGAGAGGATAGTGCAAACAAGAGACATAGTAAAAATACAAGTATTATAATTCAGTAAATAAATATAATAGCCTTTAAGTTTCCAATTAAAAAACTAGCCTTTACAAGCCTTTTAGCTCTAGATAACAAACAAACTAGCTTCATTAAGCTCAACATATATTTTGCAACAGTGACTCTGTGACAGGCAAAGTGTTGACCTTACCTCTGGAGTTGATGTCTTATTTATCGTCTATCCATCCTGCCCAGGAGAGTCCACACACACACACACACACACACACACACACACACACACACACACACACAAGCCTCCGTCTGTCGATTTCCCGGCGCTGATGCAGGACTTGCTTTTGCCTGATGAGCCTCGAGGATGCCAAATCCCCGGTGACTTATCGGGGCGGAAATTATAATGACTCGATATCTTGAAGACAGTGAGTCGGGGAAGAAGACGAGTCCCTTTCTACAATGCCCAATGGGAGACAGGAGGGAAAACAGAGAGAGGGAGGGAGGGTGAGAGAGGGAACACCAGAGGTTACTATTGGTCATTTGCGTTGCTCTTAAATCCCCACAGGGCCGTGGCGCTCCAGCTTTTTTTCCCTCTTTGAACCTTTCAGCAGCTCATTTCACTCAGGGATGACCCCGTCTTTCCTCCAGTTGTTTCAAAAGTAAACATCGTGGTCCCTGAATCTGCAAAAGTCGATACCATTCAAAGCCTTTCTTATTAAAACAATACATTAAGCCAGATTTAGAACAAATCTTATATTCATACATGGAGAAACAACAAGTCAATAAGTCAGATGTGATGCCAGCAGAGGGGATCATAAATCTAAACTATTGTTCTGGAGTCTGTTTTACAGACACAACAGGTATCTAGTTTTATTGGGTGAATTCACATTCTCTGGTCGTAAAGCATTTCTGCTCTGCCTGTAACCTCATGTCATCTCTCTGTACAAGTCCAATGTCCCCTGCATCTTATCAGCCAGTCACCTTTGTCCATGGGCATGTTTTTCCTGGATGTCTGGAAATGAAATGAACGCACTAACCAAATCAATAAAGCACTGAATATCAACAAAAGCTCTTTTTCTTTTTTAATCTAACGCCGCAACACTCCACAACAGCAGTTTCTTTTTAATCTTACTAGTTCTATCTTAACTAAGCAAAACAACATTTGTTCCATCAATTTAATAATTCAACTAGATTTATGTGCCAGGACCATATCTTGCTGACACCCCAAAAACAGACAACTTATTACACAAGCAAATGTAAATACAATGACTGCCTGAAACAATTACCCAATCCACAGCAAATTTGTCAGCAATATTTAAATGATCAATCACACATTTAGTCATTTTCAAAGCAAAAATTATTGAAAAAAAGGACTGGTTCCAGCTCCTCATACGAGACTTTTGACAACTTCAAAGCTTAAATAAATTGCAGCAGTTTCTCATTTTTTGTCAACATCAGCAACAACGCTGGCGGGTTTACAGAGTGATTCTGAGAAAGCTGTGTTCATAAACGCCTCGCAGGCAGTACAGCCAAGCATCAGTGTAAAATACAGTCAGCATGACTTAGTGGGAAATGTCCCTTTGAAAAAGTCTCAAAAAAAGGGACCAACGGATGTATCCCTCCCCGGTGAAGCAAAAGCGGACTACCTTACTCAGCAACAACTTGGTGTGAAAGCAGAGAGTCAGTGCTTTCAGGAGTCACAGGCTCCACAAATGACTTAAAGTTCCCCACAAACATATCGACAGAAGAAGAAGTGCACTCAGTTATTTAAGGTCTTGCAGACCCACCCAGATGATTTCACTTCTTCAGACTGGAGACTCCTGTCAGGTTAACACTGGGGCGGGGGGCTGTGCTGGGAAGTATGAATAAACAAATATATACAGTACCAGTCAAAAGTTTGGACACACCTTCTCATTCAATGGTTTTTCTTTATTTTTTTCTACATTGTAGATTAATATTGAAGACATCCAAACTATGAAGGAACACATATGGAATTATGTGGTAAACAAACAAATGCTCAACAAACCAGAATATGTTTTATATTTTAGATTCTTCAAAGTAGTTGAATGAGAAGGTGTGTCCACACTTTTGACTGGTACTGTATATAAAATAAATATATATATATATATATCTATAAAAATATATAATATATATATATATAAAAAATATATATCTATATAAAATAAATATAATAATAAATATATATATATAAAAAAATATATATACATATAAAAAATAAATATATACATATAAAAAATATATATATAAAATAATATATATATATACGAAATAAATATATATAAATATAAATAAATATATATAAAATATATATATATAAAATAAATATATATATAATAAATATATATAATATATATATATAAAATAAATATATATAAAAATATATATATAAAATAAATATATATATACAAAATATATATATATATACAAAATAAATATATATATAATAAATATATATATAAAATAAATATATACAAAATAAATATATATATATAAAATAAAAAATATATATATATAAATATACAAAAAGATGTATACAAGATGAAAACACAACCTTTGCTAAGCTGAAGCAGCTAACACCCAGTTAGCCTCGGCGGCTAGCTGAATTAGCTACTTAAGCTAGCCGCCTCTCATTTCACAATCGCGTTCCGTAAACACCCCAAACATCCTAAAACACACCGGACACGTGTCCCTCTGACCCCGGGGACACCTGTCCCCTCACGTCCAGACCGCAGAGCTGGTGCTAGCGTTAGCCTTTAGCTTCCTTTAGCTCCACAGACCCAAACAGGGCCGTCGTGGTGAGCCCGAAACCCCGAGAAACAACTCCAACTCACCTAGCAACCGTTAGCTTAGCCTGCTCCACATGACTGCCACAAAGCAGGGCTGGAAGACGTAAAATATGTTACGACTTTTTGGACTAGTTGTTGGCCTCGGAGCGGGGAGTTTATGCTTCTCCCGTCTGTTGACAGCTCGGAGCTAGCATGTTAGCTCGCTAGCTAACCAGCGGAGTTATGTCATGTGACCCAGAGGAGCTCAGGCTGCTGCGTGCGCAACCAGGAAACAGATTTGCATCACGTGGGAGGCTGGAGCCCAGGGTTTGGTCTGACAGGCTGCTGGAGGAATGTCATTATGTATTTTAACTCAGTTATTGGTACTGTGGTTAAATATTATTGGGTATTTAATAATAGTAATAATTATGGGTTTTATTTATATAGCACACTTTAAAATACAATGAAATCTCAAGGTGCTGTACAGGGTTAAACAATCACAATAATGATCATAATCACAAATATAATAATAAAACGCAAAAATAAATATAAACATAATAAAATCTAAGAATATACAGTACTTTATATATTTTATATATATATTTATTTTATATATATTATATTTTATATATATATATATTTTTTAATATATATATATTTATTTTATATATATATATTTTTTTATATATATTTCTTTTTATATATATATTTATTTTATATATATATATATTTATTTTATATATATATATTTATTTTATACATATATATTTTTTTAACATATTTTTTTATTTTATATATTTTATTTTATTTATTTATATATATATTTATATTTATATTTTTTATTATTTATTTTTTTATTTTTATTTTATATATATTTATTTTATATATATTTATTTTTTTTTATATTTTTATTTTATTTTATATATACAGTACCAGTCAGGTGTTTGGACACACCTTCTCATTCAATGGTTTTTCTTTATTTTTATTTTTTTCTACATTGTTGATTAATATTGAAGACATCCAAACTATGAAGGAACACATATGGAATTATGTGGTAAACAAACAAATGCTCAACAAACCAGAATATGTTTTATATTTTAGATTCTTCAAAGTAGTTGAATGAGAAGGTGTGTCCAAACTTTTGACTGGTACTGTATATATATAAAATAAAAATATATATAAAATAAAAATAAAGAAAAACCATTGAATGAGAAGGTGTGTCCACACCTTTGACTGGTACTGTATATATATATATATAAAATAAAATAAAATATATAAAATTAAAAATAAAAATAAAGAAAAACCATTGAATGAGAAGGTGTCCAAACTTTTGACTGGTACTGTATATATAATATAAAATAAAAATATATATAAAATAAAAATAAAAATAAAGAAAAACCATTGAATGAGAAGGTGTGTCCACACCTTTGACTGGTACTGTATATATATAAAATAAAAATATATATAAAATTAAAATTAAAATAAAGAAAAACCACTGAATGAGAAGGTGTGTCCAAACTTTTGACTGGTACTGTATTATATATATAAAATAAAAATACATATAAAATAAAAATAAAGAAAAACCATTGAATGAGAAGGTGTGTCCACACCTTTGACTGGTACTGTATATATATATATAAAATAAAAATACATATAAAATAAAAATAAAAATAAATAAAAACCATTGAATGAGAAGGTGTGTCCAAACTTTTGACTGGTACTGTATATATATAAAATAAATAAATATATATTATTAAAATAAAAATAAAGAGAAACCATTGAATGAGAAGGTGTGTCCACACCTTTGACTGGTACTGTATATCTTTCTCTTTGACAGTGAGGACAGTGGAATTCAAAACCCTGAGCCGCCGCTAGAGGGCAGACTCCTCCGAGACCGAACCGGAAGTTGAAGTGGATCTACATTCTATCTCCACCAACGAAGAAGCTAAAAAAAAAAGAAAAACAATAACAACCCGTGTTTCTTTCCTGCACGTTTCCCTCACACGTTTTAAATGATAAAGCATCGCAGCACAGGTTGGTAACACGATGCCGGTCCTCTGCGCTGCCATAGGCTGCAACAACAAGTTTGTGAAAGGGTCGGAAATCAGGTTTTACAGGTGAGTTTCTCCTCAAACACGTGGTACCAGAGAGAGAGAAATAAAGGTGGATAAAGATACAGATAACATAAAGCATCAGCCTTTATCTGTCTGGTGACAGTGGGCCTAAATGCATGGATGCTTATGCATATATATATATATATAAAATAATAAATAAAAATAAAGAAATACCATATGAATATAATGTGTCCAAATACATATATATATATATGTATAAAAATGTATATATATATAAAGGTGTGTAAATAACGTGGTATATATATAAAAGGTGGATAAAAATAAAATATATATATACATAAAAATAAAAATATATAGAAACCACTATATATAAGGTGTGTATAAATATTTGACTGGTATATGTATATATATAAAATAAAAACATATATAAAATTAAAATAAAAATGTGTGAAAAACCATTGAATGAGAAGGTGTGTCCACATATTATGTACTGTATATCTTTATCTTTGGCAGTGATATATATTAAATATATGTAGTGTATATATACATATATATATCCATATATATATATCCATATATATATATCCATATATATGGAATATATATAGCGGATCTACATTATATATCCATATATATATAAAAAATATATAAATATATATAGCAGCAAACAGTCTTAACATCAATGAACAAGTTTAAATTATTTAAAAAAAATACAATAATACATAGTAAAGATTGACTGTTGCAGCTCTGTTTGCTACTAAATGTCATCACATATACTTGTCTTTAAACTAACCTGATTATAAGAAATGCTTTATTTAATAAACATAGCTACAAAGAGCTTTCTCCTTTAAAGAAAGTGATAAAAATAATGTGTGACTATCTGCTGTGTAGAATAGACTGAAAGAAATAATACAAAACTGAAACATAACAAGGTGTAAACAAACAACACAAACAATACTTACATTTGTGCAAAGACAGAATTTACTTGGAGGTAAACGAGAAGTGACGCAACAGTGACACATATGTTGCTGATGAGTTATGATGACGTTACAGTACATTACATTACATTACAGTCATTTAGCAGACGCTTTTATCCAAAGCGACTTACAGGAAGTGTATTCAACATAGGTATTCAAGAGAACTACTAGTCACCAGAAGTCATAAGTGCATCTCCTTTCTTAAACAAGCATCTAAAAGCATAAACCAGAGCAAAAGTACAGAAACAAACTAATACGAATACATTAAGTGCTAAGTGGAAGGACATGTGATGACATGTTATCTTGATTAAATGTTGCAGCATCAGATATTGTGCAGGTGTTGCTGCTGCTTCAGAATATAGAGAAAAGATAGAATTTACAGCTGTGACGAGCATCTTGGCCAAGACCATTTATATTTGTTTTAAACATACTCTTAATTTGTTTGTTTATCATATTTTTAAATGATGTCTTTTACTATTGAGCTATGTTTACTGTCACACACCAATCACCAAGCCAAACTCCTTGTATATGTATCATAAGTGGAAACATAACGGATATCTGATAAAGCATGATTTTCCTCCCCATTGCCTTCTCTTGTTGCAATAAAATACACATCGTTTAATACATATTTGTCTTCATCAACTTAGGATGACAGTTTTCCTCATCAGGTTTTTCGTCATGGTAACATGTGTGATTGAAATCATACATCCTGCATCTCCTCTACTCTTCTGTGCTTTAGGTTCCCACTCAGCAAACCCCTACTCGCCAGCAAATGGGTCCACAGTCTGGGGATGAAAAACTTCATCCCGACCGCCAACACCTGCCTCTGCTCGGAGCATTTCAGGGCCGACTGCTTCAGGGACTACAACGGCAAACAGTTTCTGAGGGAGGACGCGGTGCCCACCATCTTCGCCCAGGGGCAGGATTCATCAAAGGTGTTGTATAAACTATTCTAACAAGTCATCCTGTTTAATTTATTACAGAGTGACTCAATAAGTGAATATTCCACAGATTGAACTTCGTAAAAGAGGGGTGATACCAAAGGAGGCTCCGGTGGTGAATCCGATAGGAACACAGGCAGACAGAGACCGAGCGAGAGAGGCCGTCAGTGTACGCAGAGAAAAAAGAGGAGGAATGAGGGTGAGTCTTCTGTTAACATTTCCTGTTCATATTGTGTTAAGCTTTTAAAGTATCAGACTGGTCGTTTCTGCTTTGCGTTACATGCAGTTAGATTTTGAAGGGTACCTTTTTTAATAGTTTTCGGTAGTTAATGGGCTTAAAAAAATGCATTTAATCAGTAAAACACAACAAATGAAGGCTGAAAAAATGCCCACAATTGCACACTGATGTTTCTTCTACTAACAAAAGTAATAATAATAATAGCGATGGTACTTGTTGCAGTAATTATGATAATTAGGTTAACGTTACTTTATCGTCTCCCATGGTAAAAAAATAGTCTTTGAGATGAGGAAATTGCTGCATAAAGACCAAACGTCACAATAAAACATGTTAACATACGTGCAAACATTAGCCTGAGATTAAAAAACTAATCACAAGCCATTCACTCTGTTAAGAGGTACAGGAATACATCTCAAAACACACACACACACACACCTCGGTGTATAAATGACACGCAGACAAACAGGTCTTGTAACAGTACAGAATGTTTCTTGTAAAGTCAGCTGTATGTTTGTCTGAGTAATTAACACCTTCACAGCTTAAATAAATATTGTTGTGATAAAAGGTAGACTCATCTTCCTGTTACTTTGAGCCTTTTGACTTAAAATCTGTCAAAAGTATTTTGTTTGACATTGAGTTATTGTTAAAATGGAAGTTTGGGATGCAGAGAGTTGCAAGATTCATCAGGGAAATAAAAAGAAAAAACAATTATTAATATGGGTATATGACTTTATATATCTGAGTAAAATGTAATTGTATAGATGATCAGATTGCAGTGATTATTACACGTTTTTAAAAAGTTGCATCTGGTCGAGCGTAGTTTATTAGAATTTAATAGCAAGATATTAAAAGATATTATTGTCAGAGGCATCACTGGAGTCGGTCAGAGCGACAACATTCACCAGCATGTTTACCACTGGTTGAACTGGATCATTTGAAAGCGGTTTCTGCGTTAAACCACAATTGGCGGGGTTTTTTCAGATGCCTGTTTTTCTTCTTGAGATGAAAGACTATATTGAAAATGCAGAAAACCATTGTGGGGATAATTTACGTCGGCTATAAAAATGTACTTTGTTTTGTCACAGGGTGGACGAGGAGGCCGCGGAGGAAAACAACTCGGTGACAGGTGAGACAGTGTGTGTGGGTGTTTCTCTGTTCTCACTGTCGCTCTGCTCATTTCTATCATGGAAGCATTTCTTTACAGTTTTCACCACTTCCACCATCTCTACTGTTCAGGGAAGTGAAAGAGTGTCCTTGTCCTAGTTAGGTTTGTGAGAATGATTGTTGAGCCCGGACGGGAAAATGTGCTTCTTCTTTGTGGCGTGGCCTTCACTGGACTTTTCTTGTGAAACAGGAAAAATACGCACAAAAGACAGACTTATACTTTCTCTTTTCTGATACAAATATGTTCTCAAGCACAGGCAGTGTATGTATAGAGATACTTTCAGCACATCTACAGCAGAGAAAAATGTAATCGCTACAGGTCTTCATGTCAGTATCTAAAATCAAAGAGCCACTGCCAGCTTCTACATCCGGCGACATTGACCAATTAGAAATCCATAAAATGCAGCCACATGATGCATTCTGGGTAGAGGTTTGATGAGTTCAGCTTTGACTCACAGGAGTTACAATGTATTCAGATGGCAACCCAGTTTCAAGGCAGAGAGAAGTAGCAAAACGTAAAATAAAAACTATAAAAAAAAACTTCTCCTCTGTCCATCCATGACCTCGATATCTCCCAAATATTCCGATTTTTACAACTTAATACACAGCTTCCACTTAGCAGCTAGCTCAATCTGTCAAATAAAGCAGGAGGTAATGATTGATTGGTACGCTTTAATAAATAAAAGTTTTAAAAGTAGTATTTTTTTACGTTAAGATGTTGCTGTTTCTACTTTGACTCCTCTGACCTTCCTGCTTTTTTGGTCAATACCACTTCTGGCCTTAGGGGGCGCAGTAGAGATGACGTTTAAACGACCTGTCCAGTTAAAACATAGGTGGCCTCCGTTGTCTTCCAAGAAAGTAAAAAAAAAAACGCGTGTGATTCATTAGTTAATGAAGGACTAGACAGCTGGGATAACTTGAATTTCCCGATCTAATTGAATCAATCCTGAAGAAGTGTTTTCGACGGTGTGCTTCTCCTTCAGGCCTCAGGTTTGCTTAATGAGCTTAATTAAATCTGAATGTAGATTTGAGCATTGTTTCATAACGATGTGAAAGCCTAAAAAAGCCCTCCGCAGGTTTTCACCCCTCACTGAATGTTTCATGATATTAATTGTCACTGTCAGACTGCGGTGGAATGCCTACCGCCTTGAATCGTGAAATTATTCACATTTCTACTCCGCAGCGATTACTTTCCACTGTCAGATTTAAATGAAACTGAAGCGGTAATTGGAAGCGGGAACAGTAATGTGGGTGTTTTTCGTCTGGTCCCCTGCAGACAGACCGTCGGGGCCAAGAGCAAAGTGTACGACAACAAAGGCCGGCTGCTCTCCAACACCAAGGACATGTGTGACTGCCTGGACGTGGACTGCATGGGCTGCTTCTACCCGTGCCCCGACTGCGGCTCACGCAAGTGCGGAGTCGAGTGCCGCTGCGACAGGAAGTGGCTCTACGAGCAGGTGGAGGTGGAGGGCGGAGAGATCATCCGGAACAAGTTTGCTATCTAGTGAACGTGGGACCTTTTTTCAAAACTGTGATTTTAAAGAATCTTCCACAATGATCACTGATACGTCTGAGGATTTACAAAGATACTGCCTGTGGTAGAAAACTATGAATAACAATGTAAGTATTCTGCTGAATGTTGGATGTGTTCTTATAAATGTTTTGGTTTCCTTTTAAAGTTTCTTATGTACCAAACTATTCTCTTAATGTTTACACTGTAGCGTCTGCAGAGGAAGCCAGAACACACCCGACTCTCTCAAGTGAAATCCCAAATTTCATCTTTCATTGAGGGTGTTTACATGCACATGGTGGTTTATAATCATATTTAGGATATGGTGTTTCCATGGTCAAACATATAAACAGGCTACTCCAATAACCCGATCATAAACGGGTTGTTCTTGTCCATGTAAACACGCTCACTTTGTTGCTGAATTTTGTATTATTTTAATGTTTTCTTTTTCTACTTGAATTATCTACAGAGGAGTAAAAAATATTTTGTAATACTTCTGAAATACAAAACTGAAATTAGGACCCAAAGACTTTGAAGAGTTGAGGAGAGATTTGGTTTAATCATGTGACATTTCTGAATAAAGAAAAAAGAGGTTTATGTACATGCATCATTTTGTTAAAAAAAATAACTGGTTGGACCAAAAACATTCAAGAAAACCAGTCATGTTTTAGTTTTTTGCATATTCAATAAAATGGAAAAATGTATCAAATCCTTGATGTTTTATAGTAGGAGAAGAAAAGCATTTTTTGTGTTTGTAGCATTTAATCTTCAAAACAACACGTGTATGTATGACTGTGAATAAGAATTGATTGGTTCAGCTTTAAACTACAAATACCAACAAGTCATGTAGCATGGCTGTCAAAAATATCATCACTTCATAAGCTTATCCTATTTAAGATATTTGTTTGAAATTTCAAATTCTTGAGTTATTGCCAAAACATTTTTGTTGAGGTTACACTGACCTTTGACCACCGAATTTAATAATTTTGCTCAAAAATAAACATAAATCAAAGATCCATCGACGCACCATGGCTTTGTGGTTTATGCAGGCAAAATAGTTTATTGTCCATACAGGATTCAGTGTTTCTGATTATTTATTTAACAAAACAAGCAAGCAAACAAAAGAACAAAGGAAATCCTATTGCTGCTCCACCCCGGTGCATGCTGGTCCTGTACCTGCCTACTCCTATAAATCAGCCAATTTATAAACAAACAAACAAACCTTAAAACTACGTATAATTAACACAAATATTAATTCAACTAAATGATTGACTATCATAAGAAAAAGCTATCTTTATATATCCCAAAATTTAACCTAAATAAAGGAACATCTAGAATAATCTAAACAATACTACGTAAGAGTAAAATAACTAAATACTAACATCAAATAAACAGCTCCTACAGTTAAGATACAACAATAGCTCGAATACATTGAACATCTCAATCTGATTAAACGAAGTCACATTTTTGGAAGGGTTTTCCTTTAGGCCCTGAATATGGTTAAAGAGGTTCATTCAATCTAAATGTAGTATTTAACAAACGGTTTCATAAAGACGTGAAAGACAAAACTGTCCCAGGTTTTCAACCCTTTCACAAAATCCCTCTCTTGCTATATATCTACATCCAAACCTCTTCAGGGAACCGCTCATCACAGTCACAACTGCTAATCTGGAAAAACTCAGAAAGATAACGGCAGAAGAAGAGCTACGTCTCTTTTTTTTCTTTTTTTTCTGGTTTTGGCACTTAAAAAGAATATAAGCTCAGCAAGATCTAAGTGTTCAAGGCTGAGCACGACCAGGTCCAACTCTGTGAGCCGCTAATTTAAATCAACAGAATGAATCAGCGGAATTAAAGTGTCCGGATCAAACCTTTAGCCCGGTGCTCGGTGAAGGTAATCCCTCCTAAATGACAGCGTACCCTTCATTCCATTAGGTGGGTTATAATAAAGCACCGTCCTATGGAGAGCCTTTTAATAAAGACGGTAATTAATGCAACGGTAGAGTCATTCTTTTAAAATGTAATTCATTTTTATTTCTATTAGGTCTTTTTCTTTTTGTCCATTTATCACAGAATGGATGCCCCCCCCTCCACACACACACACACACACACACACACACACACACACACACACACTGAACAAAGGCAGTAGACTAGCAGCATGACACAGCAGTTCATCACGCTGGCTATAGAAAGAGTTGCAGATCTGTTCAGACTGTAATGTCTCATTTATACACATCCTGCTGTCCTTGAGCTCAGCTGTAGGTCAAGTGTCATGCCGCCCTCGGGGGGAGGGGTGGGGGTCGCTTTGTCTCCACATCCTCCTGCTTGTTTCCGGGGGAACATTTGCAGCAAAGGGCTGACAAGCACGGTTCTGCAAAAAATCTGAACTTTGAGTAATTGCCATAGTGGATATTTTAGTGTTTAAAGAGGATGTAGATTGTTGTCTTGTAGGAGAAATGTGGTGTTTACTTTGCCAGAAATCTCCTCATAAAGCTTTTTTGTAGGCTCATTTTTTTTTTTTTTTTTTTAAAGCGCCACTTAGAAATAAAGATTATTAATATTGATATAAAAAAACCAAGTCGATGAGAGCAGAGAGCGAGTCGATGCAAACAAGCCGTTCATCAAAGCAGCTGAAGTTTTGTGTCCCAAACTCAAATCTTAAGCTCAAGTTCAAATATTTCCTCAGTGGTAAAATGTGTGCAGGAGATACTCCAGACATCAGGATTCAAATGAGCCCCACTCTCTCTCATATACTGGCTGCTGGTGGGAATATTAAGCAGAAGTAACATTGGGACATTTTGCTCACAAAGCAGTTTGTTTTTTCAGTTTTGTGAGTTTCAAAATATCACCTGATTTCCAGGTGTCAAGAGTTGACGGTGAATATATTATGTTTGTTGGTCAGTCAATCACTTTGGTCCACATTAAAAATATAGCAGTTCAAAGTAGGAACAGTGCAAATATAAAATAAATATATTTTTTTTAAATCAATAAGGTGCCGAACACTATGTAAATCAACCAGTAAACGATAAGAGCAACTCAAAATATATATCCAATGTCCACGACATAAACATGTTAAATTATGAGGATCATACACATGTATGAGAAGTGGCTTATGGATATACGTACAACAACTTTTAGATGGATTGCCAGGAAATGTATGTACAGACACTCATTGTTCATAGACGATGTCTTCATGTATTTGGTGATCACCTGACTTTTTCTCAGGTGCCCATAGGAGGTTGGCATTTGCAGTTTTTAGAGACATTTCTTGACAACTTTTGAATAGATTGCTATGAAGAAAAACAATATATGTTCCCCTAAGTTTCTATCCTGTAGAAAGTTCTATCCCTGCTAGCAAAGCTGTAGATTTTCAGTCTTGTAAAAAGGGTATAATATAATATAAAAGTGAGGCCAATGTTCAAGTGCCTGAAGCCTGCATTCTCTCTACTGTCCATCAGGGGGCGACTCCTCTGGTTGTATAGAAGTCTATGAGAAAATGACTCTACTTCTCTCTTGATTTATTCCCTCAGTAAACATTGTAAACATGAGTTTATGGTCTCAATCTCTAGTTTCAAGTCTTCTTCAATACAGCATGATGTTCATTTAGTAAATGATGCTCCATTTAGAGTCAAACAGACCATAAAGCAGGGTGTGATTTATGGTTTACGGCCAAAAAATACCAAACTCAAGGCTTTAAAAACGTCAGTCTGTAAAACCACTTCTTCTTTACAATCTACGGTCGGCCACAGTTGTTCTGCTCCATGCTTGTCAAACAATGAGAAGTTTCAGTTTGTCATAATCTGCAACGTGAACACTAGATGACGACAAAACCTAAACACAGAAACTTTAAACATTTCAGTTTGGTGTGCCGTAGTAAACTCACCACAAACCAGAATACAGCACAAAAAACAAAAGCATACAGAAACACATGCGCATATATTCATGTTCTCATTTAGAGCCCTGACTGCTTTTAGAAGCTGTTCATAAAAATAGTAGCGATACCAGCTTGCTCTGGACTGTTCAGTATATATCCTTCTAAGAAATCTACTGTCCTTAGTTTTTAGGAAATTCAACACAAGGAAGAATTCTTCATAGCCCGACACAAAGCCATCCACTACATGAGCGCGTCCATTTCCTCCCTCCGGCAGAGCGACAGACTCATCTATAAACTTGATAAAATGTCCATCTGAATATTGGCTGCGGCAGTCATTAGTGTGGAGAGAGCGTGAACCTCCGGGGAGCCGCTGGATGACAAAAACAACCCGCTGTTAGAGGACACCGATGACCTGAATGCAGTGGAATCTGTCAGCGGATATCCAGCCTGCAGCGTTCACAGCGAGCTGGAGATGTGACAGAAGAGTCTGAGAGGAGTTTAAAGGCTGAAGCAAAATCTATAAAAACGAGGGTGAGCAGGTCGAAGGCCCGTCTGGATGTTGACAGAGAAGATGAAGTAATGGGGCTGTCCCGTCTTTCACTCATATGTGTGTACAATTACATTTATATATATGAACTGTCAAGAATCTGAAGTGTTGCCAGCTTGTTTCAATGAATCCAGTAGAGCGGAAACATTTGGTCAATTAATCAACTGGGTCAAGTGAGAATTAATCGACAACAATTTTGATAATCGCAACCTTGACATTGAGCTAAATGCTAACTTTTCCATGCTAACAATGTCAATTCTAACATGTTTATTTTAGTTTTTCTAATTCGCACTAAACACAAACAACACCCGAGGCTGATGGGAATGTCATATGTTCATAAACCTCAACTTCACATTTTGACCTGTTGATGGCGCTGCATAAAAAGTTATTAGAATTCAACTTGAAGGGCACATGGATGTCTGTCCAAAATTTCATGGCAATCCATCCCATAGTTGTTGACATATTTTTGTTTGGACCAAAGTGGTGGACCGGCCAATCAACAGCCACCATGCCAAGAGGTAAAAATGCCAAATATTCGCTGGTTTCACCTTTTTAAATGTGAAGATCTTCTGCTTTTTTCCTTTTTTATCTCATTGATTATCTTTGGGTTTTGGACTGTCAGTCTGTAAATATAATATCAGTTAGGTCTCCTAATTGTTTTATTTTATTTTTATTTTTATTTTTATTTTTATTTTTTATTTTTTTATTTTTAGCTTGCTAAGTCTCTGTGCACTAAGCTAAACTAAGCTAAGCTATCTTAAAATAAGACTATTAATCCTTAGCTAAGATAAGATAAAACTATTAATCCTTAGGGAAATTAAAAAAAAGTAGCAGTTCAAAGTAGGAACAGTGCAAATATAAAATAATATATCTTTTTATTTTTTTTAAATCAATAAGGTGCCGAACACTATGTAAATCAACCAGTAAACGATAAGGAGCAAATCCAAAATATATATCCAATGTCCACGACATAAACATGTTAAATTATGAGGATCATACACATGTATGAGAAGTGGCTTATGGATATACGTACAATATCAAATCTTAGTAAAGGTTAGTTTATTTAAGGCATCACTTAAGATCTCACTTTAGGTTATGAGAACTTGTGATGGGCACTTTTTTTACTATTTTATTTACTGTTGATCTTTAATTAGATAAAAATTACTTAATCAAACAAATAATTAATAACAAAAAACAAGCCCTAAAACCATTTATTGTCCTGTTTTTGTCTATTTAGCACTAAAAGTTTCAGATTTCCTTTTAAATCACTGGTCATTACTGACCAAAGAACAATTAGTTGTAGGTTGGCGTTGATTAACATGTTGTCTTTTTTTAAGCCATAACTATGAAACTAACAGAGATCCTAAAGATCGATATCCAACTTAATAGCTCCAGCGTTTGGGAATCGATTAATGCAATTTCGCCAAAGTCGTAAGTGGTAGAAATGATGTCTCTGGGTGAATAATTCAGCGCTGGTGGAGGTTTTATTTGCCAGTGTTTCTGCAGAGGAACTGTGCTGCTCCGTCCAGCCTTCACTCCCTCTGCTGGCTGTTGTTCCTCGGGGTGTTTGAGAAGTAAAAAAGGAAAGATGTGGATTTTGTGATATGGCAAAGGTTAAGAAAGCAGCCCCCTCGGACCACCGTCCATCTCTACATGCCAGTTTGTACTCCTCTACTACAAGAGGCTTAGGTCAGCTCCGCCTGCAGGGTCGGTCATCGCTCCGTCGAGTCTCAACTCCTTCTCCTCCAAACAACAATCTAAAAACTTCGTCCTCTGAGAAATACTTCAGCTCCCTCTCGCATTCTTTTTTTTCTGAACTTGCTCCAGTATGCTGCTGTCTTAAAGTAGAACAAAACTCAGTAATCTACTCACATCTTGTTTCTTTTACAACCTCTTTCTTTCTGTCATTGATCACTCTGTTCCCTTGTGTTCTATCATTAATCATTTCATTGATTGTCTCGCTTGTTGGAGCACTTTGGCTTTGACCCTTGCATAACTGGCAAGCTGGAATATTGATACCCTTTAAATACAAGCTTGTTTCTCCAGTTGCACACATTAAAAATCACTGCAGATTAGACTTCAAGGCAAAAATGTTAAACAGTGTACAGTTGATTTTTATCCACATTTTAGGGGCACTACGTTTGACTTGTTATAAGGAGCACTACTCAGCTGCTGAAGACATTGGAGAATGTCCCCTTTGGCTCTCGAGGGAGCTTTTCAAAAAATGGAAAAATAACCCAGATGACGTCTAATGAAAGTTGAATTATTGAAAACAACAGTAACCTCTCATTGACAACAGTAATCTCTCATTGACAGGCGGAAAACCTCCTGTTATGACGAGTGAAGCCAATGCGGAAGTGTCTTAAAACTTGCATTCTCTCTACTGTCCATCAGGGGGCGACTCCTCTGGTTGTATAGAAGTCTATGAGAAAATGACTCTACTTCTCTCTTGATTTATTCCCTCAGTAAACATTGTAAACATGAGTTTATGGTCTCAATCTCTAGTTTCAAGTCTTCTTCAATACAGCATGATGTTCATTTAGTAAATGATGCTCCATTTAGAGTCAAACAGACCATAAAGCAGGGTATGCTTTAGGGCGGGGCTACACAGTGATTGACAGGTCTCTACCCCTACCAGAGCTGTATACGGCGTCTCTACGTCACTGCTCCACATTCCAAATATGGTCATTTCTGTTCCTGGTTGCAAAAAGTCAAGATGGCGACGGCCAAATTGCCGAACTCGAGGCTTCATAACTGCAGTCCACAAACCAATGTATGATGTCACGATGACTACGGCCTCTTCTTATTTAGAGTCTATGGATTTAGACCACATGAACGCCTTACAGCAAACAGCAAAACACTAAAGTGAATCACAACATGATCATTTCCTTCACATCACTAAAGCTGACACCACATTATACTGTAAGCCTGAATTCAATTCTGTCCACACTGAATGAGGATAAAACTGGTAAGTTGCCAAGTCAGAACACTGGAGGTAATTAGCAGCTTCTCATGTTAATGAGGGAGTCCTCCGTCATTAGAAGGGGCCTCAGGTTGGTCCGTGTCTCTGGATTAATACAGCGTTACTCTAACAAGCCGAACCCGCTTCTGGCTAAAAACAAGCCTTTTCCAAACTGTATCATAGAAACTATTTAGGTCTGCAGAGGACATCAGGGTTAGAAGAGCTGATTTATCATTCTTCTCATTTCCCTGAAAAATATGTTCATCAGTTCTGCCTTTTTGGATTCTAGTCTGCTGAATTTTTAAGGGAAAACTATCTAGTTTGAAATAGGTCAATGCCACAGAAGAAAGGCATGCACTGATTTTACTGCTGTGGTTTGACCTTCGTCCAAAGTGAAAGAACATATAACGTCATTGTTGAGGGCTATTATTTAGTCGACTTCAAGCCAGAGCACACAATAAAGGCTGCTGGTAGGTCCTGTCTAAACAGCAAATACTGAGAAATTCTTAGTATGGGGGTAATATAGTGTGTAAATACACACAATGTACGGTACACAGGCATTAAAGAACTTTTGGGAAATGCACTTGTTTGCTGCCACTGCTCTCATATCTGCCTGAATATGAACCTACATCTCGGAGGCCATTAGCTTAGTTTAGCAGAAAGACTGGAAACAGCTAGTCTGACAAAAAGGCTAAAAGGTAAAAAATATATATAAATAAATAAAAAAAACACTACTTTATTGCACCAATAAAGCGCACTTCATTTTTTTTTTTTATATCTTGTTTGTTTACTACAAAGAGTAAAAATGACGCGGTTTTAGGCTGTTATGTGCTGAACTACAACTGTTTCTCCATTTCAAGCATTCATGCTAAGCTAAGCTAACAAATGCCTGACTGTAGCTTTATGTTTAAAGGTGCAATATACGGGAGTCAGAGCATTAACATAGCAGCAAACAACTATTATTACTGCTGTGTTGAGAGGCAATTAAAATGCACCCAATCTCACGTTCTTCACTGAACACAAGAGTAGCATAGATCCTCTCATCTAACATTAGGCTATAAGCACATTTAACAGTCTACCTCTTCCTTTAACAGCAGGGCAGCAACATCTCACATACAGACCTGTTGCAATAATGGCTCAAGTGCAGAAAAACAAATATGTAAGAATTTGCCTGCTAAGCTGCTTTTAAATTTAGTGTCGCCTTATGAAACCAGCCACTGATCAGCAGACACTTTATTGGAACTTTTGGTTACACTGCAAACTCTTTATTTTCATTTCCACCTGTCAAAAAAAAGAGGTGAGGCCTGCTCTTTTTGTTATAGGACGAACTCCCGTCCTCAGCACGAAAACTTGGACCGCAGGACTGTTGAGTTTTAGGGGTCAGTGGCCGGGACAGAAATAGAGAAACAGTTGGCGGGACATTTAATCTCTCAATCGGCCTTTTTGACTTTAAAGGCACTCTGATATCTCGCTACCGAATCGGGACATTTCATCCGTTTTGGCAAACTGTTAGAGGTGTTGACAGCGACGGAAGTGAGCAGATTAAAATGTGTGACTGATGGTTTTGATTAAAGAGATGTGCTGAGATATGAAAAGGACATATTTTAAACATAATGTAACACGTGAAACGAAGACAAAACCCCCCAAAAAATGATACCTGTTTATTTCAGCGCCAAGTCACACAGACAATGAGGAAAATGTCGGACAGACGATTCTTTTTTAAAAGGACAGACAGCTGGATACGTCTCCGGGGAAACCCTCGCAGTCGGTGCTTTCATTTGGGTTACACACGTTGCATTTGCAGTTTCTGGCCACCGGATAGGTGACACCGTCTGGGCATCCGTCGATGTGTTTCACCTCATAGGACCAGTCCCCGTTACACGTGTCATATTCATGCCTGTGTTGGGGGCTGGTGTAGACCGGGTCCTGTCACGACAGTAAAATGTTTAAACACACTTATTCCATCAGTATGTGACGGGTTGAAACTCAAACAAACGTTGACACAGGGCGCCTGCGGTGCTAAATACCCTGTTGAAACACTGCCCTTCACATATGGTGGTGTCGATGAACACGGTTCTGCCGCAGCTCTCCACCGGGATGCGGCAGTTGGTGAGACGACACGTGAAGCAGCAGTCTTGCCCCGCCGCCACCATCCCCAGCACCGCTGCCATGACAACCAGTTGCATCCTCTGCCGGGTGCAGCGGACGCCTGCCACAAGAGGGAGGGGATCAGTTACTCGGATTATTGGCGGTTAAATAATTTTGGAGCTTGTGCGTTAACGAACCCGAGATCTTTGTTATGTGTCGGCGCAGATGTATATACATTTTAAACATATATACATACACACATATATAAATAAATACATATACATACACACACATATATACATATATATGGATATATCCATATATATCCATATATATCCATATATACACACACATATATATATATACACACACATATATAGATATATACATATATACACACATATATACATATATACATATATAGAAATATATACACAAATATACATATAAACACATATATACATATATACATATATACAGTACCAGTGAAAAGTTTGGACACACCTTCTCATTCAACTACTTTGAAGAATGTAAAATATAAAACATATTCTGGTTTGTTGAGCATTTGTTTGTTTACCACATAATTCCATATGTGTTCCTTCATAGTTTGGATGTCTTCAATATTAATCTACAATGTAGAAAAAAATTAAAAGAAAAATAAAGAAAAACCATTGAATGAGAAGGTGTGTCCAAACTTTTCACTGGTACTGTACATATATACATATATACACACATATATACATATATAAATTAATTATTCACCCTGTGGACTTTCTATCAGAACTTAAAGGATCGGTTCACCTAATATACAACTATCTCGCCATATAAATAAACTTGTCGATGCTATAGAGCAGGGGTGTCAAACATACGGCCCGAGGGCCAGAACCGGCCCACCAAAGTGTCCAATCCAGCCCACTGGAAGACTTTGCAAAGTGAGGAATTAAATTAGAGTTTTTCAATAAAATGCTTTTCCTTCGGCCCACAACAAAAATTAGTTTGACACCCCTGCTATAGAAATGATATTACTATAACTTAATTAAAACGAGCTCAGTTAACGTGTAATTTACACGAATCTTGAACATGAAAAACGTACCTGTAGAGCTCCGTTGTTTCCTCGAGCCGGTCTTGTTTCTTCTGTTGCTCTCTCAACATCTGTACCAGCTGTCAACCCGTGGCCGTCCTCTCCGCCACTTAAATAGTGCTGCTCATAAATCCTTTTAATCTATTCAACCTTGGGCTCACTGCAATTTTTTCCCCACCTGTTCAGACTTAAGAGAACACCTTTCCCTAAACAGTTTCAGGGATTGCCCAACCGCTCAAGGTCTTTCCTTCTATGTGAGGAGGAGTGGGTTGGTATCTACAGACATCTTGTTTGGATTACGCGAGTGAAAGGATTAGATGGACCGCAGGGAAATACGAAAACTGCCCCCTCAGTGAGATGGAAAACACTGACAGCAGCATCAGTAAATCACTTGCCATTCTCCATCTTCAAATTTCCGAGGTGTTAATGTCAGATTACAGAGTTTTATTCTTTAAACCACCTAAAGACGCTTTTTTGTACCAAACTTAAAGTCATTCTTTTTTTTGTTTGTTGAAAGAGGAGACCATCCCAGTGAATATTTGTACAGTCTATGTGTTGATTTCTTCACTTACATCTTAAATACTGTAAATTAAAAAATACACTCTTTTTTATTCCCATGACTACGGGATGCAAAAGGTTTAATAAAAAGTTCCCAATAGTAGCTTTAAGTATTTTTCTGTGCATGATAAAAAAAAACTGCAGGGCACCTCGTTGGCTCTCTCAATCTGTATGAATCATAAACTATAAACAACTCACAAAGATTCCCCCAAATATTGTTATTAATTATGTCGATTTTAGACACTTTGATCCAGTGGTGAAAGAAGTGTTTAAAAATATAGGAATTCTGTACTGAATCATTATTAATAACAGGTAAAAACCTCTGCATTACAGTACAAGTAATCGACAAAAGTGTACTTAAATTATTAAAAGTAGAAGTACCTTTTTAGAGTATTATATTATCATATACTGTACTTTATCGTTATCACTAATGCATGCAATGTTTGTTAAAGTGGAGCTAAAGGTCGATTCAGTTGGTTTACTTACACTTTAATTCAAAAGCTTTCTTAAGATGATCAAATGATTTGTCTGTAAACTCTGAATCTATTCTAAGTATAACGTACAATAGAACTACTCCAGTAAAGTACACAAGTGCAGTCCTGGAGTGAACGTACTTGTTTGTTTGTTTTTGTTTCAAACTGCTGAATCAGCCTCCAAACCTGCTACTGTCTGTTTTTTGGGGGAAATTCTACACTCTGCTGCAATCAGTGAAAAGTTAGCACTGCACCAGGAGCTGGACGTTCTGCAGTGACAGAACAATGGAAGAACTTGGGCCGCCGCCACCACGGTTCATCCGACCGCTGCTCCGTCTGCAGCCACCAGGGACCCTCTTTACAACATCCTACCGAACCCCCACCTCCCTAACAAGGACTCTCTCCACCCACCACCCTCGTCCTCTGAGGCGCTACTTCCTTCAGCTGAGCTACATCATTATAAGCCTGCATTTTGTTCCTTAATGAACGCCAGCCATTAATGATTAATCTTGTATTCACAGCAGAACACATCATTAGTCATTTTCTGACTATAGCAGCAGGTAATTCCCCTTAAAATGAGCACATCTGACCTGAAAATATATTTATTAAAGTGGCCCTATTATGCTTTTCCACTTTTTCCCTCTCCTTTAGTGTGTTATATATATTGTTGTACATGTAAAAGGTCAGTAGAGTGTTAAACCTGAAGTCCACACCTAAAAGGAGATATCCTCCCCCTCAGAAGCTCCTGAGCTGCCTGAAACAGTTGATTGAATTCTCTCCTTCACTTCCGTAACTTTATGAGGTCACAATGTAACTTTATGAGGTCACAATGTTACGGAAGTGACGTAAAACTCCTTCCAGCTAGTTTGGCCCTCAGACAACAGAAGAGAGAAACGGAGAAATGTGAAAAGTTGACCAATCACAACAGAGCGGGCTAGCTGACCAATCAGAGCAGACTTTGCTTTCTGGAGGGAGGAGCCAGCGCTACAACGGAGCATTTCAGAGAGAGGGGGAGAAGAGGTGCTGCAGGACAGCCAGGATGAGAAAAACAAGGAGGATTATGAGCATTAACGCATGTAAACATGTTGTAACTGTAACTTGAGATAAAAATATGCACCCGAAAAATAGCATAATAGGGCCTGTTTACGTTGATAATAGAAACACCTTAATTACAGTGAGCCTGGAATCTGGGAAGGGCTGGTAGGACTTTTATTTGAAAAGTTCTAAAAATAGATTTTTGTTACTGCAAGTTCAAAGAAAAACAAGACTAAGGAGGCTTTGAAATAGAGTCCTAGTGAGCATCTTCATGTCACATCAATGTCCACTGGGAGTCAATTTAAAGTGATGGATTAGGTGAAGGTTTCAGTGCCAAGGATGATGTTCTGCTTCATAACTCTAAACAATGCTATAAAAAAAATAAGCTCATTTGGGTGTAAGAGCTCAAACAAGCTTCATATGAAGCCGCACATAAAAAACGCTCCGAGTCGTTCATCTTGCTGACATCACAGCTTTGAGTCATGGGTCATAAACTCTGCCATAACAGGACGGACAACACCCACGCCTCCACTCAGTCACACCTGTCTCCATCATCTCTGCAGAGCTACGCCTCCTCCATCTGCTCCCATGTGAGCGACAGTAATGGACTCCTTTAAAAAAAAAAAAAAAAAAGCATTGTGCCGCATGAACAAAAAAAGAAAAGAAATCTCACCGTGGCCCTGAATGCACCGCATCAACTGACATTCACGTTCTCGCCCTCCTCCCATCAGGTTCTAAACAAACGCCTCCACAGCGCTGCTCAAGGACGAGACTTTTGTTTGGTGGCTGCGGTGGAGGTTTCTGTGTGGATGTAGGTGGAAGGTGGAGAGTTATGAATCTTCACTGTTTTCTGTTCTCTACTTTCTCTGTTTTCATCCAGTCTCATTCCATATACAGTACCAGTCAAAAGTTTGGACACACCTTCTCATTCAACTACTTTGAAGAATCTAAAATATAAAACATATTCTGGTTTGTTGAGCATTTGTTTGTTTACCACATAATTCCATATGTGTTCCTTCATAGTTTGGATGTCTTCAATATTAATCTACAATGTAGAAAAATGTAGAAATGTAAAAAAATAAAGAAAAAACATTGAATGAGAAGGTGTGTCCAAACTTTTGACTGGTACTGTATATTATTTTATATATTTTACTATTAGCTGTGTTCTTTTATTTGTGAACCATTTTACGACCACAAATATTCTGGAAACATTGTCTACCATCCACTGATCAATTTTGTGTTTTTGTTGGGGATTTCTTTACTTCCATAACATGTCTTCTATAAGAATAGTAGAAGGAAAACATCCAAAATACACATTTAGGTGTAACACTTTGTGTATTTGCGTCTGTAGATTTCTCACCAAAAGTTAGAAAAATTCTGCATTAGATAATGTTTAATTTGCATATTTAAACATACAGTACATGTTCAGAAAACATGTAAAACAATAATGTATTGTCTTAATGTAAGTAATCAACTGGCTATTAGTCAAAAATTTTACTCAATTGAGCCGTGGTTTCTCCCCTTAAAATATCGGCTATGGTATTTTCAGGGCCATAGCCAGGATTTAAAATCTAAATACTGATTTTCCCAACACAACCATATCCACTTGAGACATTTTTGACAAGTAACCCAGCAATTATGGCACATTTTTTACTGATAAGAAAAAATCAGAATTTTCACCCGGCTTCATTTTGTTTCTACGCATCACAAACACATTGGCGTAGTGAGGAGGTCCGGTCCAATGGATGAGTCCGAACACAGGACTTTCACCGAGGCGACCGCTGTTTGTGTACCTTGTGAAATGAAACTTTGCATTAAACGTTATATATTGTACATAACTTCAATTACCTAAAAAGAAACTGACCTATCTTAAGTCAAAAAACAATCTTTTTAAAAAAACACAACCAAGTCGTTTTGTGGCATTTTTGTTTTGTTACAATTTTATTTGCTAACCACGTCTTTAAAACTGCCACCGTAACCCAGGAGAAAATAAGCTTTAAAAAAAAAATGTGAATGCAGTTTAGTTGTATGGGAAGGTTATATTTAGATGTCAAGGTTGTGTAATCATGCTCAATAGTGATGTCACGGTGTCCTGGAGGACACCTGTACATCACTGCAGCAAGGTGAGACCTAAAACCACTCCAGGTCCCCAAAGAAATGTTATTACTCTTTGAATCTGCACACTTACTGTATCAATACAGCACAAATTCATTATGATATCATGAGTCTGATTTCTATCACATATCCAAATAGTTGTTTCATGCCTATCATGCAATTCATGGCCCAGAATCTCAGAGAGACAAATGTACCTGACTAAAGGAAACTTGAAGGCAAAACTTGACTTCCCATCAGACTGAAAATGTCAAAAGGTTATCATTGTATCATTACCTCTTACACTTTAGTGTCAAAAGTCTCCATCTTTTCTGCACTTTATCAGTTTTCAATCACGTTTTTGTAAAAATGACACAAAGGAAACTTAATTTTACAATATTCCTAATTCATTTTGAATGCAAGGTTTTCAGTTTTCTTGGGTTAAAAGTCTGTATTTTAACGATAAACAAACAGGATGAGCATTAGAACAGCATGCCATTTGACTACATCTTTCGGATTCAAACGCTGAATAAACGCAGTGTTCTTTAGGATTTGTTCGCTGTTCCAACAAGATGCAGTTGGGTTTTGTCAGCGGGAGCAGCTGTGTTGCAGCTCTGGCATCGGTTCAAAGAGCGTCTAAACTTGTGTGTAATAATGCGCCCTCCATCCTCACTCTATCACCTCTTATCATTACTGACCTCACAACTCCCCCTGGTGCTGACTGAGGTGGATGCTCTATGAAGTGCAGTGTGCATGATGTGTATATGTTGTGCAGACTAGAAAATGTCTCAGTTGAGTATAAAGTACAGAGAGAGACGACTGTGAAGACGAGCTCTTTAAGAGAAAATATATATCTGTGGGTGATACTTGCTCTGTCAGCAGTACTGATTATTTCACAAGCACAAGCCTCTGCATTGGATTTTACATTTTGTTTCAGAATTATGGAAAAGAGGCACAGTGATTTAGAGACTGCAGAGGCAAACCAAAAATACCCCGACAGGAATATTACAACGAGAGATTTCCAAATACACCTGAGGGAATGCTTCGGATTCCTTAGAGGAGTATTGGATCAGTTATCTGCTCTGGAGTCGCAGCCTGTTCACGTCCTAATTAGAGTTTTTGGACGACAAACGAATAGTTTGAATCAAATGGACTGAATTGGGCTTTAGCTACAGATTGCTTTGTGTCCCCGCATCAGGCCCTGAGGTGGAACCTGCAGAAAAACCAATTATCTGCACAATCAAATTAAACCTGGGCGGTTTCAAAGGTGCAATGAACGAGACTTTTAACTGTCCCACATAGTACGAAAATGATCCAAATGAATCTGTGGTTGATCAATAACAGTGACTCAACAGTTCCCTCGCCAGGAGCTAAAGCGTCTGGGTATTTAAAGTTTTTTTAAAGGCCACATGCACTTTTGATGCTCACGGAAAGAGCAGCAGCACAAACATCTGGAGGTGATTCACAAAACTCTGATATATTCATAGACGAGCTCCAAAATTAGCCTAATTTTTTGTTGTTGCAAAAAGTAAAGTTTAAGGAAATACCCAAGAGAAAGGAACATAGAAAAAGAACAGAAGTAGAAGAGACATTCCCAGTCAAATCAACGTAGCAGGATGGTCAGAGCGGCAGCCACTTTTTTTGTGTATCGTTGCCATTGCACTCTAGCTGGCTAGTTAGCTTCCACCATGCTTTACTGCTACACTGGTTACAGAAAATGAGCCAAACAGTGGGCTGATGTGTTATATTAATGCACCATGCTGGTAGTTGTAGTACTTAGTTTATTTGGTAATAACGGGAGTAAATGGATTAGCTTTTGGTCAACATTAAAATCTATAAACTAGGGATGACTTTTGCTGTTTTTCCAGTTGCGAAACATCGTATTGTTTTGATCACTTTTGTTTGTTTGGAAATTTGAGCGCATCTCTAATGTAGCGTTTCATAAACTCACTGTCATTCAGCGTTATGAGAATATTTCTCTAACCTCTTTGTCTTTCCACCATTTTCTCCTCTGCTTCGGAAACTTTTAAAACGTGGAAAGAAAAGTGGAAATTCTTGAAAAAACTTCATAATTCTAGGAATTTTCACATCATTTCTTCACGAGGAGAAACTCGTTTTACTGGGAAGCTTTATGAATAAGGCTGCCGCTTTTCACGTAAAAAAAAATGATGGAGCAAATTTAAGTTACAGGATAAAACATCGTATTTTTTCTCTTTTTTAACTGACAATTCTGTTATTTATCTCTGGTTTACTTGTATTTATGGTTAAAATACAGTGACTACTTCAGCACACGCTGTAACTGTTTAGCCACTAATCATCATATTGCTTATTGTGTGCAGTAAAACAACCTTCCTTTTGTTAAATGCCACTATTTCGACAAGACTGTGTATAAACAAGTGGCCACATTACTGACAAATCACCATGATACTCAATACGGTGACTTCAATATTCATTACTCACATAAAGTAATGAATAGTTAATTGCTTTTTAAATAGTGCATTGTTCGACTAATTAATGAGCACAGTCCTTTGTTAGACAGCTTGTGGAGTTCCAGTCTTCAAAACATTCATGTCTCTGTTGAGAGGAAGCTTAAGAACTCAGAGAGTAGAGGGTTCTGCTTCTTCTATTACAAGATAGTGTAAGGTGAGAAGACCTGTCTTTATAGTGTTTCACTTTGTGTACTAAAAGTATATGGTTCAAATCAGACAGACTGAAGGCGTCTGACCTGAAACTGCTGTTGTTAAACTGCTCATTGCACATCGTTGTTTCTGCTGCTGAGGTTTTTACAGTGACCCGAGCAGAGGAGCTGATAAACTCTCACTTAAAGGCTTGTTGTTGTCCCCGAGTATAGATCCATGAATGTTTTATACTCTCATTTCACACCTCTTGGAATCTGCAAACCTTTGGAAAATTATGATACGACAGAGGAAAAGTGGACAGAAAGGATCGATTTGAATCAGTGTGTTTGTCACATGACTCCGTCTCCTAGGGAGCATCGTTTGTTGTCGTCATGACGGCAGAATGACGATCACTATCAATTCAGGAGGGGACAACAGATCTTGTTTGGTGGTGGAGGATAGGGATGGGAAATTGAGTACTTTTGGAGTATTTCATCGATTTCGCAATAAAAAACGCTGACAATAAATATAATTTTATTATCGTGATAATCCTGAATATTGTCACATAAGTGATATTTAGTTTGCTATCATGGTAGAGATGTATAAAGAAAAGGGTAATTAAAAAAAATATTGTGTAAGATAGAACAGACCTTATGATTTATGACAGTTTTTTCGCTTTAAAGAGATGTGTGATATCTGTGATGCAATATAAATATTTGTTTCTTAACAAAGTTTTAAGAGTTTTAAGCATGTTTTGAGGATTATCGTGATAATAAAGTGAATCCCAATTATTTTGGCGAGGATAACCGTAACTTGTAATGTTTGTATCACATATTCTCAGTTGTTGTGCCTTTAAGAGAGAAACATCAGACAAACAGTACTCCCTTTTGGTTTATAGCATTATATATACAGTCCCTCTGCGACAACACTTTGGGGAATCTTTATGCAGAACTTTCTAAAGATGCAGTTGAAGAAAATCTCCTCATAAGCCTGAGTTTGTGTGTTAGGTCATGTTTTTAATGTTTTACACTGCTGAGGATCTGTCCAAAGCAAACTCTCACCATGGTAGACGCTGAAGTTGTATTGTGCTGTAATGTTACAGCTCATTACTTGTCTGAGCAGCAGTTTTCTTCTGGGACCAAGTAAGAAGATAATGAACAAAGAAATTAATTCACTTCTAAAATGGTGAGAATTCACATTTAAGTGCTCGGTTTACTTATTTAAATATCAAAGGAGTGGAAGAAACACGTGATTTATGTTTAGTTGTCCAGTTTACGGTAAATTGCAGATGTGAATGTTATTAAAACACAACTAAACATCTTATTTTGGGGCGTGTCAAAGAAATATGATTTTATAGGACTGACTCAAGTATTTGAATGCTTTAAATTGACATATTTTGAATTGAAACTTTATTTTTGGACACAGGTTCATGTGAAATCTTTTTATGGATATCTGGGCGTGTGGGTTATACTTGATGAAGACGAAAGAAAAAATGTTCAATAAACACAGTACCAGTCAAAAGTTTGGACACACCTTCTCATTCAATGGTTTTTCTTTATTTTTTTTAATTTCTTTTCTACATTGTTGATTAATATTGAAGACATCCAAACTATGAAGGAACACATATGGAATGATGCTCAACAAACCAGAATATGTTTTATATTTTAGATTCTTCAAAGTAGTTGAATGAGAAGGTGTGTCCAGACTTTTAACTGGTACTGTATGTGTGTGTGTGTATATATATATAAACTTTTAACTGGTAATGTATGTGTGTGTATATATATATAAACTTTTAACTGGTACTGTACATATTGTAATATTTCTGAGCATTAACTCTTCTTCTTGTAGAATCATTTCTAAAAGGTAAAACAACAGCATTTGACAATCTACTCCCAGTGAGTTGCAGGTATCGACGTCACTTGAGGGACTGAATGGATTACTTTTTTTATTTATTTGGGAGGGAGGAGGAGGAGGAGGAGGAGGAGGAGGAGGAGGAGGAGGAGGAGGGAGGAGGAGGAGGAGGAGGAGGAGGAGGAGGAGGAGGAGGAGGAGGAGGAGGAGGAGGGAGGAGGAGGAGGAGGAGGAGGAGGAGGAGGAGGAGGAGGAGGAGGAGGAGGAGGAGGAGGAGGAGGAGGAGGAGGAGGGGAGGGAGGAGGGGGGAGGAGGAGGAGGAGGAGGGGAGGGAGGAGGATGGAGGAGGAGGGGAGGGAGGGAGGAGGAGGAGGGAGGAGGAGGAGGAGGAGGGAGGAGGGAGGAGGAGGGAGGGAGGAGGAGGAGGAGGAGGAGGAGGAGGAGGAGGAGGGGAGGAGGATGGAGGAGGAGGAGGAGGAGGAGGAGGAGGGAGGGAGGAGGGAGGAGGGAGGAGGAGGAGGAGGGAGGATGGGAGGAGGAGGAGGAGGGAGGAGGGGAGGAGGAGGAGGAGGAGGAGGGAGGAGGAGGAGGGAGGGAGGGAGGAGGAGGATGAGGAGGAGGGAGGAGGAGGAGGATGAGGAGGAGGAGGAGGAGGAGGAGGGAGGAGGAGGAGGAGGAGGAGGAGGAGGAGGAGGAGGAGGAGGAGGAGGAGGGAGGAGGAGGAGGAGGAGGAGGAGGAGGAGGAGGAGGAGGAGGAGGAGGAGGAGGAGGAGGAGGAGGAGGGCAGGGAGGAGGAGGAGGATGGTTAGGACACCGGTTGCCACCCAGCAGTGATGAAGGGCAGACTGCATCACGGTGTGCAGTGACCGGCTGTGTCCACTGGGGGAGGACCGAGCACCGCCTGCGTGCGCTGCGGTACACGGATCACTTTCTCACCGATGCTCTCCTCCTCCTCCTCCTCCTCCTCCTCCTCCTCCTCCTCCTCCTCATCACCATCACACACACACAATAGGAGGATACCGGAGTATAGGTAGGGCTCCAGCGGCAGACAGACAGATGCTTGTGAGGCTAAACTTTCGCATCTTTTTCTCCATGACCGCACGAGCTGCACTGATGCTCCCCAAAACACACCGCTACACACCTGCTTCTCCTCTCTCTCTCCTCTCTCTCTCTCTCTCTCTCTCTCTCTCTCTCTCTCTCTCTCTCTCTCTCTCTCTCTCTCTCTCTCTCTCTCTCTCTCTCTCTCTCTCTCTCTCTCTCTCTCTCTCTCTCTCTCTCTCTCTCTCTCTCTCATCTCTCTCTCTCTCTCTCTCTCTCTCTCTCTCTCTCTCTCTCCTCTCTCTCTCTCCTCTCTCTCTCCTCTCTCTCTCTCTCTCTCTCTCTCTCTCTCTCTCCCTCTCTCTCTCTCTCTCTCTCTCTCTCTCTCTCTCTCTCTCTCTCTCTCTCTCTCCTCTCTCTCTCTCTCCTCTCTCTCCTCTCTCTCTCTCTCTCTCTCTCTCTCTCTCTCTCTCTCCTCTCCCTCTCTCTCTCTCTCTCTCTCTCTCTCTCCTCTCTCTCTCTCTCTCTCTCTCTCTCTCTCTCTCTCTCCTCTCTCTCCTCTCATCTCTCTCTCTCTCATCTCTCTCAGTGATAATTGAGAACCGGTAGCGATGCAGCAGAATCGGCTGCTGAAGTGGAGACAGATCCTGTTGAATTGAGACAAGACGTCGAGACACCACCTCCTCCTCCTCCTCCTCCTCTCCAAAAAAAATAAAAAAACACACAAGAAAAAAATAAAAAAGTGTGTTCCTCGGGAGTGCGTCAGAGGATGGAGATAGTGGACGATGGTTGGATCCGACGACGGGATTTAAATCAAGACGCAAGGATTTGGGCATGGAGCGAAGAACTGCATCCTCACCCAGCCTAGCTCTCCTCCTCCTCCTCCTCCTCCTCCTCCTGGAGCAGATGTGTCTGTAGGGGGGCTGGTCTGGTCTGGTCTGGTTTGGTTTGGCCCCCTTCCCCACATGTAAGTATGAAAGAATAGAAGAGGAGGCTATGTTGTAAAGGACAGAGGGGATTTCATGCGTAATGTTCATTTTCATGCTCAATAACTATAATAATAATAATAATATGCAAATGAAGTTGCACCTCCCTTATATTGCAAAAGATGTGTATTCTATGCAGTCTGAATATATACATATATATGAATATTCTTCTTTGTTTTCCAAACCAAATGCTGTGTTTGTGTTTTTTTCTCTTGTCTTTCTCTGGCAGAGAGCAGAAGAGGAATAAAGTCTCTCACATTCACAGGAGCTCTTTTTTTATTTATATTTTTTGCTTCAAATCTCATCACATAAAATGGCATCCAGGAGCGACCACTGAGGACCACAGGAGAGATGAACCACCTGATGGGCTCTGGAGGAGGCGCGCAGAGATGTTTTGGGTTGAAGCTGAGTGGACCTGCTGGTTTATGAAGCCCAGCAAATAAAACAACAAGGAGGAGGAGACACACAGAGAGAGCCACCTTTCTCCTTTTTCTTTTCTGGTGTGTGTTTCATGGTCATGATGTCATGAAGAGTCGGAGGCCTGGGCGGTGTCTCCTGTGAGAGCCGCCACATGGACCTCATTGAGGTGTGTTTGTTGTTCTGACTCTCATTCACCTACAACCTATTGGTGGAGCCGGTTCATGCCTCATTTTCTAGCTCAGAGCTGCAACTTTCCTCCTCCTCCACCTCCACCTCCTCCCACCTCCACCTCCATCCCTGTAGCTCATTGACTGGGGTAAAGATGGAGTTTGCCATGGTGGGTGCAGACAATGGGTGCAATAGTCACCTGCCTTATAATTATGCCCAAACTCGTGCACGGGAGCGCCAGGCACGAGCATCAGCAGCTGAAGGTGCAGAAGGAGGAGGAGGAGGAGGAGGAGGAGGAGGAGCAGGTACCACCTCCACCTCCACCTCCTCCTCGCATCTCCTAAACAACCGCCAGCATCAATCTCGCTCCTCCTCCTCTTCCTCCTCCTCCACCACCACCTCCTCCTCCTCCTCCACCTCCTCCTCCCAGCAGCACCAGCAGGAGAGGAAAAAGCAGCGGTGGAGACGCAGCAGGACTCTGGGTGGAGACCTGCGCCACTCGGAGCTGGCTCTGCTCGGATCCGAGGACGACATGATGATCCAGGAGGAGGAGGAGGAGGAAGAGGAAGAGGAGGAGGAGGAGGACAAGGGAAGCAAGAGGTCGAGCTTTCTGTGCAACATGGATGATGAGGAGGAGACAGACAGACGTCCGCACTCCGGGTATGATTACGCGTCCAGGGAGAGCGGCTGCTGCGAGAGAGTGGTCATCAATGTGTCCGGACTCAGGTTTGAGACTCAGATGAAGACCCTGGCTCAGTTCCCCGACACCCTCCTTGGAGATCCAGACAGGAGGAGCAGGTTCTTCGACCCTCTGAGGAACGAGTACTTCTTCGATCGGAACCGGCCGAGCTTCGACGCCATCCTCTACTACTACCAGTCAGGAGGACGCTTGAAAAGACCTGTGAACGTCCCGTTTGACATCTTCTCCGAGGAGGTGAAGTTCTACGAGCTCGGAGAGGAGGCGATACTGAAGTTTCGGGAGGATGAGGGCTTTGTGAAGGAGGAGGAGAAACCTTTGCCAGAGGATGAGTTCAAGAGACAGATCTGGCTCCTCTTCGAGTACCCGGAGAGCTCCAGTCCAGCCAGAGGGATTGCGGTGGTGTCAGTGCTGGTCATCGTGATCTCCATCGTCATCTTCTGCCTGGAGACCCTCCCGGAGTTCAGGGATGATAAAGGCAACTCCACCCAGTCTGAGCAGGACTTCACCCCGTTCAACGACCCGTTCTTCATCGTGGAGACCGTCTGCATCATCTGGTTCTCCTTTGAGTTGATCGTGCGGTTCTTTGCGTGCCCGAGCAAGCCTGCGTTCTTCAAGAACATCATGAACTGCATAGACATTGTCTCCATCTTGCCTTACTTCATCACGCTGTGCACAGACCTGGCCCAGCACCAGGGGAATGGGCAGCAGGCTGTGAGCTTCGCCATCCTGAGAATAATCCGCCTGGTGAGGGTGTTCCGCATCTTCAAGCTGTCCAGACACTCCAAAGGTCTCCAGATCTTGGGCCACACTTTACGCGCCAGCATGAGGGAGCTGGCTCTCCTCATCTTCTTCCTCGTCATCGGAGTCATCCTCTTCTCCAGCGCTGTGTACTTTGCAGAAGCAGATGAACCATCCTCCCAGTTCACCAGCATCCCAGACGCCTTCTGGTGGGCAGTGGTGACCATGACCACTGTGGGATATGGAGACATGAAGCCCATCACGGTGGGTGGGAAGATAGTGGGCTCCTTGTGCGCCATCGCCGGGGTGCTGACCATTGCGCTCCCGGTGCCGGTGATAGTCTCCAACTTCAACTACTTCTACCACCGGGAGACCGACAACGAGGACCAGGCTCCTGTGGTGGAGAGCTTGCCACCAGGCTGTCCTTACTTCCCAGACTTTTTAAGGAAATTCAAAGGTTCTCCATCGGGTTCCTCCATGGGCGACAAGGCGGAGTACATGGAGATGGAGGAGGGGGTGACGGAGTCGCTTTGCGGGCTGGACAAGAGCCCCAGTAAAGGAAACGGCACCGACATAGGCAGGAGGAACAGTACGAACTCCAAATCCGTTCAGACTGACGTGTGATTACAAGTAGTCTTTTTCAGCCCTTTTTTCTTTCTTAAAAAAAAGGAAAATACCCAACAAGCAGGAGGTCCAAACTCAAGTTTTACGCACGCACATTACGCACACACTTCACAGGTCAGGTGTTTCATCCTCTCCATCTCAGAACAGCTTCTCCACCCAAAATCCTCTCCATTGTGATCAATCATTGGCCCTTAATGGGTTCAATTGATTAAGTCGACTATAATCTGACGTCAAAACTCAAAGTCAGGCTATGCATTCGCACTTTATGAGTTCCATCTGTCAATAATAGGAAGGGTAGGGATGATGGTGTTTTTTTTTTGCTGTTATGCAATAAAGTTTAAAAATAAGTAAATGAATAAATGTTTGCACTAATGTAGAACTTGGCGCTGGAGGTTTGGCTGGTTTTTATTTCAGAGACAGAAACTGTAGGCCGTGCAAATGGCAATAATTTAAGTCATCCTCTGACCACTTAGCTGAAGAATGTTGGAGGAACTTCCTCTAGAGAGAGAAAAGCTAATGATATTAATAACCCTCTCTCATGTGCTGCCAATAAAAATTGGACTCCAATAAAGGGAAAGAAAGAGCCCGAGACAGATACCATACGTTCTGCTGGTGATCCAACACTTAGAGAAGCTCATTGACAAAGACACAGCACATTTAGCAGTCATCAAATAAACCAGGGCTAGAATTATTTCTATGACATCTACACAAATATGCTTTTTTTTTTTTCCCCCACACAGAAAAAGAGCCTGGTGAGCCACTATGAGAGCAAAGCACAGGACACATCAGAGAAAATGGCTGGATAAATGACTTTGTGTTTTTTGGTTTTTTTTTGTACGGACCGGCTTGGAGGCCTCTAGTCGTCCCCCCCTCCTCCCCCCCTCCCAAGTTTCATTTTTAAAAACCACCTCAAAAATGACAATATCCCTTTACACGGACGCAGATGGAAAGCTATAGCAAAAAAAAACGACTCTGTTGTGGAAACGCATTGGATAAGGGGGGTAGGGGAGGGGGGGCAGCTTCCTCTCCTGTCCGCTTGGACTTGGTGCACAAAGTATTTTGTTTGTTTGTTTTTTCCCACTCAAGAGGACTATGTGATTATCTCTCCGAGCTCAGAGGACCTTCCGGGGATGTGGACGTCTTCCAAAGGTATGTAGACTGCAGTGTGTGTGTGTGTGTGTGTCAGACAGACCATAATGCTCTTTAACATGTGGGGAAATATCCTCTCCTTTTGCATTTATTTAATAACATCTTATTTATTTGCAACACTTGGTTGACCCCCCAACCCTAGTAAGTAAGAATGGTTAAGTGTGCGTAAAACGGTGTTGATGGAACATGATGAGTCAATGTTTCTCCAACATGTTTATGCTACACTCAGGTCTAATATATCCAACACATCCTCATTCATATTAATAGCTGTTATTATACGGATTAATCAGGTCAGCGTGCTGTAAGAACATATGCCAAAGGTTTGGGAAGATTGGGGTTTTGGTTGTTGACGTGCTGCAGAGTTTACATCCTGCTTTGATGGGCAGTTGATTGCACTCAGGTCAGAAGATGATTGATTAGGTTTAATTGTTTTAGTGTCCTTGTTTTGTCTCTGCTCTCTGCTTTCCAGCTGTCTTATTAATAGGTGAGGTGTTTGTATAAGGTGTCCTCACCTTTCACAGCAGGTGCAGCATGAGGACATTGTGACACATGAAGCCTGAATATATTGTTTCACTACATTTATCAACGTCACTTTAAGGATTTCAAATGTGAAACTCTTTTTTTGTTGCATGAAACTCCTGTCATTCTCTTGATATTAATCGGCAAAGCGAAACGTTATTAATTAATATATTTGTTGACAATACAAACTTGTTGATTGGATGTTTGGGCTTCACGCTGCAGAGTGATGCATGTGTTTGACAAGGAAGGAGGAGAAGTTTCTCTGCGCTCACTGAATCTTAGTTTAAGATGCACGCATGTGAGGAGGATTTGTGATGTCACAGTTGTTGTTTTTTTAGCCAATCGGCTGTGACTTGGAGACGTGAGGCCTCCAGTGCACAAAACACTGACTGTGGACTTCTAAATGCAAGAAAAAGGGACCTCTCATGTCTGGCAGTTAAAGTTTTGAAATGTAAAATATTTGCATATTCATTGATGATTGATTTTCAATGAGGAAGGAGTATACGTCACTTTGACATAACTGAACTTTAGTGTGGCAAAATGATATTAGACATAAATTATTAGTCACCAGCAGAGCAGCATTTTATGTCTTAATACATGTGTAGAGGGGTCTTAAAGTAGTGCACATTTTGACCCACCTTATTTTACAGATGGATCACGAAAAATGCAGAATCAAGAACCAAAATATATATATATTAATCTTAGATTTGTCAGCATATTTATTATCCACGAAAACTCTCTGAACTTTTGGCATCATTAGAATTCTAAAAAGTTAAAAAGCCAAAATGTAATATGCATTACTTTGCAGTGTATTGATGAAATGCAGTGAAATACTTTATATATTGTACTTGGAAATATGCCAACTTTTGTCACAGTCAGTAGAAGTATTTGCTGTGAACGTACAGTAGACACAGTCACTCCCTCCATCGTGCTACTCAGATCATTATCACTGCATCAGCATATAAGTTATTGCGCCTCAGAGGAACTATTCATACAAGATATTTTCAACACCTGCACCCACAACCGCACACACACACACACACACAACCGCACACACACACACACCATTGTGGCACATCGCCAACTCCTATTGATACCTCACGCTTACATAATGTGGCTTATGGCAAGAGGAGCAATCCAAAACAATACTTTCTTTTATTATTGTGTGGGTCCGGCATATTCTTAGGCCTGTAGCTGCTCGAGCCGACTGTGAAAGCAGCCTGTGAGTCGTTCTGAGCCGACGGACGGAGCTGAATGTTTTGGTTTTTTATACCGTTTGAAGCGTCACGTGCGGCGTCCAGTCTTTTGTAGTGCAGATTTAGACCATATGGCCGGGCCCGTGTGACAAAGGGAGAGTTTATTTATGGTTATTTCTCAAAAGGTATTCAGTGCCCGTCAGAGGAAACAGAGAGAGAGAGAGAGAGAGGTGTAAGGAAAAGGGAGCGTGAGGTACATAATGTCAGACAAGGTTATGTAATAATGGCACAAGGGAGTAGAGTCCATCGACGGGAAGTTTTTTCGCCAGTTTTTGCAAATCAATCAAAAGTCTGAGTCACTGAGACACCAAACACTTTGCTGGTTTTGATCATTTGTACCATTCTATCATGAAGACTTCTGTTTGTTTTGTTCCATGTTGTTTACAAAGAACAGTGCATCATAATGATTTAGGTTTTCTTGTGGGATGAACTCACATTTGTACAACACAGATCCAAAGCTTGATTGCCATCCAGACATTATTTACACATGTTAGAGAATGTTTATCTGTCAATGTTTTTTGGCGAATGTAGAGTTTGATCAGTACAAACAGGCGAACAGTGAATCAATGCTGGAGTGCCTTAAACTTGCATTCTCTCTAATCGCCATCAGGGGGCGACTCCTCTGGTTGTATAGAAGTCTATGAGAAAATGACTCTACTTCTCTCTTGATTTATTCCCTCAGTAAACATTGTAAACATGAGTTTATGGTCTCAATCTCTAGTTTCAAGTCTTCTTCAATACAGCATGATGTTCATTTAGTAAATGATGCTCCATTTAGAGTCAAACAGACCATAAAGCAGAGTATGCTTTAGGGCGGGGCTTACTGTGATTGACAGGTCGCTACAACGTCATTGTCCAGTGTTGGAGTTGTCCGTGTTTTCGTCTTACAACTTGAATCCTTTCAAAGTGTGTTTTCACGTCATCAAAGTTGATTCCAACCTATTTGGTGTCCTAAACATGTCTCATTCAGCATTTGGTTGTACTTAGCTCCACCCTCTCCTGACACTGGTTCCAAAAACCAAGATGGCGTCGGCCTAAATGCCACAGTGGAGGCTTCAAAACGGCAGTCCACAAACCAATGGGTGAAGTCATGTTTACTACATCCACTTGTTATATACAGCCTCTCTGCAGTGTGTTGGAGTCCTCTGGGGTAGCTCATGATATATGATAATAACGTACCTGAAGAGGAAAGCATTCACTAAATTACTAAAATATAACAGATGTGCAGGTGTATGCCATGCTACCTTTCACATAGCTTAATGATCATGAGCTGGCAAAAGGGGTCAACGACTAAAAGGCCGAACAGCCTCCAGAGCTAAAATGTCTCAGAGTTAATCAGATCTTTTTCGAACTGTGTCTATTAAATGCAACAGGCCGGTGTTCAGGGTCTCCACTGTGGTTATCACTCTGGCATCCAAATGTTTTACCGCATTAGGCACTGCACACCCCACAAGTCCACACTTTATAAGACCGTCGACTCTCTTAGATTGAAACAACCTGCTCTGCATAACAGAATCTAAATTGTGCTGACAACCAGAGGTCAAAGTCACAGCTCACCCTGCTGACAAAGGGCTCATTTAGCCGATCACAAAATGACTCCCTACCTGCAGCCAAGACAACCATCCATCTTCTGCGACTGCTTAAAACCCGTTCAGGGTCACAGACTGCTGGAACTCATCCCAGCAGGACTGGGGGAGAGGGAGGCAGCACTCCAGACGGGCTGCCAGATCTTTATGGATCTAAAATAAAGACAGACAAACACATTTACACTCGTTTGACCTGACCTGAGATGATACTCTAACACATATTGAGATCTTAAAGTGTATGATTATCTCTGCCTCTGCAACAGCCCTGCAATAAATCCTACCTTAATGAAGGTTATAATGTTCAGCTTTTGTTTATATATATAACAGTTATAACAGATATATATATAACAGATATATATAACAGTTTATATTGTGTTCAAAACTATGTTGCTGCTATTCTTGGCCAGGTCTAGCCAAGAAGAGAACATTGATCTTAATGTGACGAACCAGGTTAAATACAAAATAAATGAAAAAAGAAATAACAATTTTGGAAAAATATATTTTTTGTTTATTTTAAAGGCTGGAGTTGAATGTGGATCTGTTGACATTTGTTGTGTTATTCAGATAGTTTATCAGGTTTATATCAATTGAGGTAAACCACACAATTATTAGAAACACCTTTCATTAAAAAAACAATGGAATTAAAAAGCAACACTGACTACAGCCTCCAAAATTACCATAACTTGAATCAACATTAAAGCAGTTTTAACAAATAACTGAACACTTGTCAAGCCAAGTTATTTTTATTGTAAAAATTGTATTTTATTTATTTTATTATTGTATTTTTATTGTAATAATCACAAGTCGACACAATTCTATACGGGTATTGTATTAGATATTGTTGAGTTTTGTTTTAACTTGGTACAAATGGTAAATGGACTCACATTTTTACAGTCTTTCGACCACTCTGTACATAATAAACTGTTTTTTCTTTTTTTTAGTACGAGATTGGAAGCTTTTTTTTGCCTCTTTACGGCTCACAACATGAGCGTCTTCTAGCTAACGGTGCTACCAGCGATAACATCAAACTAAGGTCAACATGCTGACACAGCTATCAGTGTTCACTTGAGGGAGAAATGGAGGGTGGGTGCTGAGGTGATGATAGTATTACTCTATTCAACAAAATAAGTGTTTGTATATTTACAAGAAACCTATTTCATATATTACATGTATAGTTTTTATGGCTGATTAGATAAGAATGACCTTCCTTTTGAAGAAAGAAATCTTGAAATCTGTATAGTTTATGTTTTCAAGCTTGCGGTCCTGTTTTCCAATACCTTTGCTGTTGCATTGCTACTTTTCTTGCCTCACCGACACCACAACCAATCCGTGGAATAGTTTGAATAGCGTAACCCTAACCATCGGCAGGAATGTGTTTTGGGTCACTTGCATGCTTGTGGACTTGTGTGTCTTTATGTGTTTGGCTGATACAAGCAAAACAGGGACCTCACACATTGCTCCATAGCCGTGGTGGAAAAAGTACTCATATCTTCTACTGTAGTACAAGTAGTAGTAATTCACTAGAGTAAGAGTACAAAAGTATTAACAGCACAAATTTGCTGACAGTATCAAAAGTAAACACTCACACAGGAGCAGATCGTTTTCTTCAATATAAGTATGGGAAACACGTCCCAAACATCAAAAAGGGCAACTTTGGTACACAAACACCATCTTGAACATTGGTCTCCTGGTTGAAAGTCCTGTGTTTGTTTGACCCACCCGGAATTACACTACGTCATCACAGTCAAAGAGCATTTCTCTCTGAGTTGAAACTGTAGTTACTTGAAAGTTCGGGCGCTAAAAGGTACGTTGTGCGTCGATCTGAAGATGCTGATGGGTGTGAAAAAGCATTGGTATTCGACATCCTTGGAATGAGAACGGGCTGGTAGAGGAACTACGGTGGCCCGTATGTCTCTATCTATTGCCAGGGTTTTGTTTGTCTGTTATGGGCTACTGTAGAAACATGGCCGCCAGCTCCATGAGGAGGGACCGCCCCGTATGTAGATATAAACGGCTCATTTTAAGGTAACAAATACACAACGATACTTATTTTCAGGTGATTAAAGACATGAATGTGATATCCTAGTTCTGCCCATAGCTTCCTCTAAATGCTGCACACTGTTCCTTTATTACGATACTTGAGAATATGTACTTATTCCACCGCTGCTACATGGTGGTCAACAGAACAACAGCTTTTCACCATTTTTGCTGCGTTTTTCTATGTGGATGCACAATGGCAATGTGTTTCTTCTATATATTGTAATATCATATGTATTACTTCAATACTCAATAGTATTATGAAGGTGTAAAATGTGCCATCCTAAGAAAGAGAGAGAGATTTCAATCAAACAGTGTGTACTTTAAATGTCCTCACACAGTCCTGGGGACAGATCTAATCAGTCCAGATAAGAGAAATCATCAAGGGTTTGTAGGGCATTTGAACTTTGTATCAGCACATTGTGGCCTACAAAAAACAAAGGGTTGAATGTTAAGAAGTTGAGCAGGAAAATTCTTCCTTCTCTTATTTTTTTCCACTGATGCAGCCAGTCATTTTTTTCCATAATGTTTTTGTGGAAAAATCATTAATCAAGCAAAATTACATAGACTGGGGCCACATAATGCTTTGTTTGTTTGAGTAAAGAATGCACTGTTTTCGGTGATTATTGTAAATAATCTTTTCAGTAGATGAGCTGTCATACCTCACTGATAAAATCTTTTTTTCTTGGAAGTAACCAAAGCAACATGAAAAGAAAACAACAACAGAAAACAGAGTGGAATTTCACGAGGCTGGAACATCTCTCCATTCATCTGTCCTGCCAATTCATTAATCAGGCCTGATAAAGGCCCGTCAGCTGTTGCCAACACACACAACACACGATCCCAGCTGTTGTCACCGCGAGAGTATTTACGATAATTGTTGTTCCCTTTTAAAAAAGTTACCTTCTTGTAAAAACATTTACTAATACTTCAAAGAGGACGGGTATCCATTCATCAGATCCAACTCAAGACGGAGTGAGCCAAAGGCAGGAAGTAGTGAGATGAAGATAACAGGCTTTTTAACCAGGTGAGCCATAATGACCCTCCCCCAAACGAAGATTATCATAGCTCAGCCATCTTGACAAGGCATTTCAACTTACTCCAATGTCAACTCATCCAAGTCAGAATTAGACGGTCTGAACAATTGACGTAGTATAAATATAGAGAAATTCTGCCAGCTGGGTGGGAGTGTTGGTGGATGCATCAAACAAACACATGACCTTCACCCAGGAGACCTCTGTTTGTGTCCTGTGTGAAACTAAAAGTCAACGCTGACTTATTTTGTCACGTCAGCCTTAAGTCATGTGTCTCATATGAGTCCATAGTTACGTGAGTCGTTAGGCACTCTGTAGGCATGTATACACAGTAAATTCCCCAGTGTTAAATATGCATTGTCAAAGTGTACTGACTCTTTCAGAGTTATAACAACAACAGCAAGAGTAATTCCAACTAATATATCCCCCAGTGTTGGTGAAAATATTCAGAGTTAAAATTGTTAGTGTAAAATAGACAGTGTAAAAGTACATTGACTATTTCAGTGTTATTACAACAACAGCAAGAGTAAAACGCTGCACAGTGTTGATGAAAATGTTCACTGTTACAAGACTAGTGTACTCTTGAAAGTACTCTGGTAAGCTCCTTCTCCTTCTCCTTCAAACGGACCAGTTTCACCACGGTGCCAGTTTTCTTCTCGAATGACTGTGGTAAGTTTCTCTAAATCACTTATGAAACCACATTTTGACATTTCAGCAGAAGCATCATTTTAGAATAACTAAAGTGAACTGTAGTTGAGCAGTTGTTGTGTCTTGAAATACTGAATAGCAGAGGGCTAATGTGACCGAGTGAAAGCTGCTTAAATGTGCGCGCAAAAATCAATGTCAATGAAGGCTAACAAGCTAACTTGAAACTTGACAATGTGGGAAGAGAGGTCAATGTGAAGGAATAGTGTTGTATTATTTTGAATGTCCATAGATGACATTAAAATAGCAGAGACTTCATGTGCGGGAAGTGGGTTCAACTCTTTAGGTAAAGTATCCAGAACAACCTAACGTTGTGTGCAGGTTCTTAGGATTAACTTTCAACCTAGTGTGAATTATTTACTGCATATAATCGAAGAGAGACGGAAAAGTAGAAACCAAAATATGCACAGGAGAAAAAAGGACAAAATACTATTGTTTATGTGGACAAGGCTGATGGAATGTTTCACCTTTATTTAATAGACAACTAATGATGAAACATCACAGCATTGTATCCTAATGAGCCTAATTGAGCAATCTGATCTGATATTATCAGAAAGATGAGTCATTGATTTGGCCACTTATCTAATCTCACTGTCTTGTTGTGACACAGTATTTTGTAAAATTGTATCATTCCCAGATATAAGCTAACATTGTTTTACCTTTATTCCTTTTAAGTACATGGAATTTCTCTACTTTGTTTTTCAGATTTCCCCATTCCGTGCTATGGTTCAGTGATGGTAGGTAACATTTCGATAAATTAATACAAACAGAAGTCTTTGTTTACACACATGTCAAAATGATTTCTGCCTGCATGCCATAGGGACTCCACACAGTCCAGTTACTTTGGAATTGGGCAAATGCTGATTGGGATTCTTAAAGCCCGAATGGTACAATATGGTTTTCCAATCTACTATATGCCAACAGGAGCTGATGTTACTGTCAAAGTATTTTGTGTAACAGATTATAATACGGTTTCATTTTGTCATTTTACAGACACCATCATGTTGATTAAAACAAGAATCTATAACGAACAGAAATATGTCAAGATCAGCCAACCGAGCTTGGATGAGTTTTTGAATGCTGGTAGGTCATCATTCATATGCCATTGTAAAAACAAAAGGAAAGTAGATGTGTCAGTTCATAACTTTTGACGATGCACCTCATTGTGCTATTTGTTGAAAATAATTTCAGTGTCTCACTTTCTGTCGAGCTACATTTAGTGGCAAAGTCAAAATATATCACTTAGAGTCTGGGTTTATACCCTTACTTATTCTTGTTATCTCATATGTATTTTTTCTCTTAAGCTTTCATGAAGTTCTCCATCCCACCTGTCACTGAAGGGATCAGAGTATATGATGAGACGGGAACAGAGGTGGATGCAGACGTCTTTGAAGAAGTAGCACAGCAGCCCAACGCTGGTGTTTTTACTATCAGATTTGACATTGGTAAGATTGTACTATCTTGATAACCATTTCTTTCAGCATAGTTCATGGATTGTTGACTAAGACTTAGTTACACTTTAAGGTTTTGAAAAACCAACAAATTATAGGTGTTTTCTCCCTTCCCTCTTTCTCCGGAACTACACATAGATCCCCAAGGAGCAAGTTCATCAGGCAGTCCATTGATTGATGTCGTAACCAATGCATCGCTGGACCTTTCAGGCTGCGGTCCTGAAGATTCGGTCACCCTTGAACTCATATCCTGCGGCTCTGATGATACAGTCATCCTAGGTGAGGATTACAGTCCTTGCAGAAAAAGGCAGAAGGAAGATCAAGATGCCAAACAGGTAGGTTGATACTGTGAGCTTCCTTTAGGGACTGCCCCCTTTAAAAAAAAAAATAATCCTGTGTATCTACGGTCAATCATTTAATTTTTAGTGAATATTTTCCTGTCGTTTACTTTCATTTTACAGTTGGTTCAATCTGCGTTGGCCAAGAAACCTGGTGGAGACCGTATTGTCAAGGAATACAACCGGACGAAAGGTCTGACTGACTCCTCACTGTGATGGCACTGTGATGTTCTGAATGGGAGTTACACTTGCATCTCAAAACCTTTGATATAATTGATATTGTTATTGTTTTTAATAAATTGTTATTAAGACATGGATATAATGGTGTTTGTTGTTTTTCCCCTGCAAACATTTTGAGTTTTACTGGGTAAACTGTGTTAGCTGGACATAGTAAATGCAAAACTCTTATTATTGTTATTCTGTACATAAGGTGTTTGGTAAGAATAACACTAAAAGGGAGTGAATACAGGAGTAAATAATTTATCACTGGCAAGAGTCAGTTAAAAATCAACACTGTATTTGGAGTTATTTCGTAATCAACACTAAGTGTCAAGTAGGTCTAACACTCATGTAGAGTAACTTAATAAGAGTTAGTTTTGATTAACACTTAGTGTCCAAGTGTCAAATGTTAATAACACTACAAGTGTTATTAACACCATAGTGTTCAATTTGAGTTACACTTCTCAGTGTAACGTAGTGTAAAATATTAACTCTTAAAAGAGTCGAATTGACTCTGAAATTTTAACACTATGTTCAGTGTAACTTTAACACTCTGTAGATGAGGACCATATGTTCACTGACTTAGTGTTAAAATTGACTCTTTAAGTGTTAAATTGACACTGCCGATTTTACTGTGTAGTAGCGTACTAGTGCCGGCTAGCAAGTATGCCGTGGACTAAAGCTAGCCACCTAGCATGCTTTGAATCAACAAAGCGTGCTGACAGCAGCTTGCTTAATGAATCAAACTTGCACGCTAAGATATTTAAACAATGACTCTTTTTAGACCTCAGTCCCCGCTGGTGTTTCATGCACAACTGAGCAACTTTAATAGGAAAGAACGGGGCACCGCCTCAAACACTGAATCCACAATCTCTTTATACATCCATGGTGTTCACCCAACTCATGGGGCTAACATAAGCTTAAATAGCTAGCTAGCTACAGAGGACACATTTGTAATTTCAGCCCGCGAAATCGGTCAGTGACTAGAAAAAAGAAGCCTGCTTCTGTTTACATCTGTGTGAGATCTAGGAAGTATTTTTTTTAAAATAATTTTGATGGTAAATCTGCCACCATTGTAAGTGTTAACTGCATATGTACTGTATAACAGGTGCAAGTTGCCCTTTCATTGACCACCTAATCAGTCGGAGGTAACATCGTTATCATTACAGGCGACCATGTTCTTGACTAAGACTGTTTGTCTCCCGTTTTCCACATTAAGGAAACGTTCTCGGAACAGTCTGACGCGAGCGGTTAATAAAACACACTTGGGATTAAAGCCTTGCTGTAAGTTTAGACCAGCTTGTGGTTTCCATGCCGCTGTTACATAACGTCCCTCTATTGAAGGATGGCAACCTGAGTCTTTGCACAGCTCCACTGTATCCCGTCCATCTGACAGCATCCCGGGCTTTATTATGTTTCTTCATTACAGACGTGTAGATTGTGTTGCTAATTACACATGTGCCTCCGTGTTGGGTTTCTCAAACCCACTGTAAAACTCTGCTGCTTTTGTATGCTCATTGCTTTACGCTATATTGCTTTACAGTTATTTAAAAAAAAAAAAAAAACAGCAGTTGTTGCATTTTTAAAAGAGAAGCGCTGGCAAATATGAAATGAAATATAGATCAATATTTACAATGATGAGGTATAGTTCACCTGCAGTAGACACAGAGGTATGTGTGGTCAAAATGTTGATTTAGTTTGCCGTCACACACAGACAGTCTGGGGCAAGAGAGGATTACAGATTTGTTAAGGCAGTGGAAAAGGTAAGCATTTCAAAGATTTGTCATATCAAGTTTAGGCTTTTTTGTAATGTTTTTTTTTTCTCCCCTCATTTTCCAGAGTGCTACCTAAACCCCCACAGCGCTGCGGCTTGTTATGAACAAGCTTGAGATTTGATTAAATGGAGCAGCTGCTCAACCATAAAAAAGTTTTTTCCTCTCCGGCTCCCCATTGAGGATGAGCTGAGGGGCCGACGCCCTGCTGGTTCCTGTAAAACTTTTGAGGGGCCGCAGATGCTGATCACGCTCTGAATGTCATCAAGTACATGAGGTTGAGTTTCCTCTTCAGGTAACTCTGGTTTTGAAACTCTATAGAGCGTCGGTTTCTGTATCAGCTCGCATATATATAAGCATGCATTTTATCATTTAACCCAGGCTTGAATAAGAATAAAGGTTTGAAAAGAGGATTAGTCACAAAATAAAGGAATAAAATATTGGAATTAGTCACTGCAGGTGACAGAGTGCAGAGAAAGCTGATACCGTTTGTGAAAAGCATTTTGTCATCATGAAGTGTCAGCATTATTATGACTCTGTAAGTTTTGACCAATTTGTTGATTTATTGTAACGTTTTACACTTGAATTGTAAATCCTGTACATTTTCAAGAGTTTTTAACAAATTGCTGGTACGCAATTTATTATTTTTATTAATAAATAACAATTCGGTACATTTATCTATCTAAGTATTTTTTTGTTATATTTTTCAAACACTGGTATCAGATCAGCACTCGGTATCGGCCAACAACCTAAGAACACCCAAAGCCCAGGTATCGCTATCGGGACTGAGAAGTCGGATTTTGTCGTTTTTTTGTTCAAATTCATGAATTATGTCCTGTGTAGAAAAATAAATCAGAAGCAAAAAGTCTTTAGGCCTTTTCACACCAGGGACGTTTTTTGTCCTATGATTAATTTGCATCTCATTATATATATTTTTTTCAACCGTAGTATTTTCACCTCGAAAACAAATATAACGTAGCGAAAAAGCTAAGCTAACTTTTCCGGAGCAAGGTCAACTTCGCTGAGCTTTCGCATCATGAATTAAGTCATCAACCAATAACTCAATCATACTAGAGCAGAATTCCCTCAGAGCATTTTCGCTTTTAAAAGGAAACTCAATAAAGTAGCCCACAGTAGCTTAAGCTATACAACCTTCTACCTTAGGCAGACTGCCAGACACGGATACGGGTCAATAAGATCCTGTAGTCGATCCTCAAACTGCACAAATCTGTTTGAACTTTCTATTGAAAAAGTGCTGCAACTGTTGCCAATTTTATCGTTGCCAATATGAATTTTGATGTGAAATATTCACAGGCTATGTAGCAATGAAAAGCACTAGATGGAAGTTCAAGTTGTGGGTTTCGGCATAAGTAATTGTAAGTGACACGAACTCTCACTTTGTTTAGAAAGATGAGGTCATATCCTGTTTCTGCTGATGTAATGTCAGATGAGAATGTCAGAATGAACTTGTAGGTTTTAACCATAGAGTTTTTGTTTTTTCCATCAACACGTCTGCTGAATAATGTAGCCCCGATAATAGGAGTAGGCTTTAGAGAGGCCCTGACTAATGATGAGTCATATTACATTATTAATGCAGGCCTGCTATATTAGGCTGCAGCATACGTACATCTCATGCAGCTTTAACCTTTAGCCACATGACATCCGACGGTATGTGGCCAAACGACGGTACAACATACGTAATTTGTCACGAACATCAAGCTGGATGTGAATGTTTTTAAAGCAGCAGGTGTTTTATAGAAAAAATCCATTTAAATGTTTTTCGAGACTTCTGGACCTTCCTTTTTAGTTTATAGTATTAGATTTTTGATAAGGAAATAAAATGAAAGGTCCATTAATGAAATTGGTTTGTTATTTTTCAAATGGCAGACAATTATTATGAACTCTGAAAGTATTATGGAGCTTTTCTAGCCTCTTTCAGCTGATTGTTTTGGATGCACAGGTTGAAAATGAAATGGTTCTCATTACAGCAAACAGCAGAAAAACAAAGTTAAGACTAGCTGGTGTAGAAAGTTGAAGACACAGATATTTTTGGAGTTAGTGGAGACTAAAACAGAGCTAGGGACAGTAAACACTGGACTTGAATCCATCAGGTGGACAGATACTCCAATGAGATGAAAATGTTGCTCTTTGACTGCTTGGCAACTTCTTGCTAACACATTAGCTTCATCAACCTTGTAATATATTTAATATATCAGGGTTATGTATACGTCGGCTTGTTCAGGAGCCCTTAATGGCTAAAAATCCATTCAAGCAGCTTTAAGTTGGTCCTCCTAAAAAGGTACAGCGGTCCAGCAGTCTGGAAAGTGACACGCTGTGCTTACTGCATGTCGGCCAATTAATCATTAATGTTTATATTTCATGCTAGATGATGAACACGCAAGATGATACACACCACCTTTCACAGCGATCAAACTAGCAGAGAAACATATTTTTTCACTGACGATCCAGAAAACTGTCCTTCTCACGTTGCAGATTAGCAGTTACCACAATAAAAGTTGGCTTGCCAGCTACTTAAAATGCACACTGGACTGGAAATCTGTGTCCTCTGGGTTTTCTATTACTTTTTCTAGTGTGAAAATCTCAATGCAGCAAACAGCTCATTGATCCTTCACTACATGACTACAACATTAGCAACAATCTCTCTTCTACTTCTTTTTTGCTCCAACACCTGTTTGGTTTTTATCGCTTTTCTTCCTCGGTCTGTCAGATAGCAGCAGCTTTGACAAAACGCTTCAATGATTACATCTCACACAGCTTGATAGCGCTGTCAGCTAGCGGTGTACCGCCGTTATCTATCAGACATTACGGACGCATGGAGAGTTATTCGATTGTGGTGCTATTAAACTAGAGACAACTTCAGGATTCAGATCAAATCAGGGTGTTGTATAGAGTTTTCTTCTGGACAGCCTGAAGGCCGTTGATGTTAAATGCTGGAAGGTAATATCCAGTTATGCAAGCACCATGTGAGCAGTCAACACCTATTAGCGTCAGACGACCTCAAGGTTCACCCCGTGGTCGGTCTAGGCCGCCATGGACACGGAAAACACAAATCCTGGATGAGCCTGGATCAGATGGAGGGGAGTCTCCTCCCGTATCGATCACCGTTATGTAATCTCAGTCCGGCTTTCCTGGGTTAAAGTTTGCACAGATTTGTTTTTGCCCGGGCATTGATTGTATGTGCAGGGGGAAAAAATGGCTGCCATGACCAGACCTCTGCAGAACCTTGGTCTCCCACTCGTTCTCTCTCTCCGCTCTCCTGCTCTGGAGAGACTACATGCTTTTATGTGGAGTGACTAATGCTCACTCTGAAGAGCCCGGGGTGTATCTCTCTGTGCGTGCGGGTTATGCACATTCGTGTGTGTGTGTGTGTGTGTGTGTGTGTGTGTGTGTGTGTGTGTGTGTGTGTGTGTGTGTGTGCACGGGAACGCTGTACGCGACCAATCAGTAGCCGAGGCCTTGACTCGCTTACATGAAGATGAGTCAGTTTTCGTGGTCCACGAAAACTGACTCACCGAGATCCACCACACACACACACACACACACACACACACACACACACACACACACACACACACACACACACACACACACACACACACACACACACTTCATCTCGATCCAGGCAAAGTGGTTTGATTTGTACTCATGCACAGGGGTTACCGTGTAGTAGAACGCCGCGGTGCTAATTCAAACATGTGTAAGGACACTTGGGTGAGAGTTACTCTGAGAGGCTGGAGGTGAGACTGATGATGCAGATTCCCACAGACAATAACTAAATTCACTGTGCGCCTGTTTTATATGCAAAAGAGTCGGGAAATAATGCTGATCGGAAGGAATTTCACTGCTTCATCACATCCAGGATCAGTCTTTATCATGTACCCAAAACGTCCTCATAAGGATGATAAAGTCAAAATCTTCTATCCAGATATAGGTCATTTCATAACACAGTATCGGTATGTGGCACCATAAACCATGCTTTTGTGGTAATTCAGGGAAATGAATAGTCAACAACCAGATGGAACAAGCCTATTTTTGTATACTTCAAGTATACTTTTAGTACTTCAGTTTTTCTCATTTTTATTGAGAACTTAACAGTAAGAACAGTTTTAATTGAAATTATAGGGATATTTTTTTTAATTTATTATTTCCAGCTATATACCGACAATGATTATATGCACACAAAATACAAAGTAGTGAGATTATTTAACTAAACTTGGCCATTTCCATAAACAGATTTCAGACTTTATGAGAAATCTGAGTTAGTATGTGCTTGTTATTATAAACCTAGACAATGTAATTGTGTATCACAAGTGAATACTGATATAAAAAACTCAAAACATGTCTCAATGTTAAAAAAAAACATTGAGTGATGAGAGAAAAACTTAGTGGTACGTGATATGTTGGTTGTGAACGTGGCTTGGCTAAAGCTTCCTTCAGCACCAAATAAATAAATGTTAAGTTTTACCAAACATTATTGGATTTCTGTCAAATCACATCTTCTTCTTCTTCTTCGTTATTCTTTTTAATTATTATTCTCAGACAGTGAACCGCCTCAGTGTCAGAACTCATTTCTGTCTGTGACTGGAGGAACTCCTCACTTTGTTCCTGTCCTTGCATGTGGATGCACACGATGTAGTCGTCATTATGTATGTGTGGCTCAGAGTTTTAGCACCATCATCTCACAGCAAGGAGACCCTAGCTGCGGGTGTAGATAATGAAAAGGATGGATGGTGGTTTATTCAGCAGTTATTGGGCCTGAAACACAGCTTTGTGACTGGATTCCTGTTGGTTGTGTGGTTGGAATTGATGCTGTTTCTCACTGATTTCGTCATGTTGCATTAGAAATCTTCGCTCTCACATTTGCCTAACACGTTAATGAGGTAATTGTTCACCGTTTAGCGAAGGTTAAAGGAGCTTTATAAAAAGGACATCATCGTCCTTGTCGCCTCTCTCTTCAGGGCATTGTCACTGTGAACAGAAGCAAAGAGCCGAAGGGGAAGAAAGAGCATTTTATCGAAAAAGAATTCAAAGCAGCAGCTGGCCAACGGGTGAATCATCAATCAAACAATTCTTACACACATCATTTTTTCATCCTCTTTGTATTCTACCTATTTGTATTCCCAAAAACCTGAGAGGAGACGTAATTGCTGCCTTGATTATGTTCAACTTACAAAACAGAAATAGTAGAGAGGATGTTGAGGTGCATGTTGGGAATATAAAGCTTTGCCACTTTGCCTCCAACCGCTTTGGTTAGGGCTAGAAATATGTTTTTGCAACACATTTAGTCTCGAGCTTCAAGTCACTGATGACTTGTTCTGCATTATTCTAAGACAAAAACTTTCCCAAAGTGATGTGAGAGCCTTAAACATAGCCGCAAAAACATTTTGGGACAATTTCGCTTTCATGCTGGGAGTGAGATTATCAGAGTGAGACCACTCTGAGGCCTGTGCGATAAATATGAAGCCACCACCGTCTACCGGGTTAACTTAACCAGTTAAGAAACAATCGGGAGCATAACGGCCAGTAAAACTACAAAATTTGTTTTCAACACAAAGGTTTTTGTATGGTTTAAAACAAATAAGACATACTGTGTTAATTTTGGAGCTTTAAAAGGTTCTATGTGTGTTTTGATACTTTTTCGTCGGAGCTAAGCTAGCTTTTTCCCCCGTTTCCAGTCTTTGTGCTAAACTAAGTTAGCCGGCTGTTTGTTGCAGCTTCAATGTAAAAATATCGCTTTAAAAAAGGCTGTAGTTGCAACAAGTAGATAACAAGTTGCAAGAGATATAGATAACATAGAGAAAACTGTGAATATTTTACTGATACATTCACTTTTACTTTTCATTAACAACATTGCCTCATTATGTTCAGTCATTTACAGGATACGTTTATCCCAAAAAAATGAATCGTAGCAAAAACATTTTACAGATTTCAAATGTGAGAAAGTCAGTGCTTCTTTGGTTTTGAATTAAAGGTAATATTATATTTTGGGCTTTTGGACTGTTGGTCAGACAATCGCTTTGTGCTTTAGGATACTAAAAGGGACAGTTTTCTGATGTTTTATTGACTAAACGATTAGTTGATTAATCAAGAAAATAATCGTCAGGTTAGCCCATAATTAAAGTAATAATCAGGTGCAGCTTTACTGCAAATTAGTTGTACATAAATGTAACTTGTGGGAGACGAAGATGGGTTAGAAATATGCATGACATATTGTTTGATATGAAAATGTACATTGTACTAATATTAAGATGAAGCATAGGGACAGTACAATACTTGGGTGGTGGTTGAATTGAGACACAGGTCTTCTAAATGTCAGTGCGTGTCTCTGGCACCGATTGAGAATTTCACTTTAGCTGCAACGTTTGCTCAAATACTCCTCCTGTCTTCTGCAAATATCTGTTGAATGTAAACTGGAGACCTGTGTGATTAACTGTGTCCCTCTCTCTCTCTCTCTCCTCGTCTCTCTCTCCCTCTCTCCTCGTCTCTCTCTCTGCTCCTCGTCTTTCTCTCTGCTCCTTGTCTCTCTCTGCTCCTCATATCTCTCTGCTCTGCTCCTTGTCTCTCTCTGCTCCTCATATCTCTCTGCTCCTCGTCCCTCTCTGCTCCTCATCTCTCTCTCTGCTCCTCGTCTCTCTCTGCTCCTCTCTCTCTCTCTGCTCCTCGTCTCTCTCTCTGCTCCTCGTCTCTCTCTCTGCTCCTTGTCCCTCTCTGCTCCTCATATCTCTCTGCTCCTCGTCTCTCTCTCTGCTCCTCCTCTCTCTCTCTGCTCCTCGTCTCTCTCTGCTCCTCCTCCTCTCTCTCTCTGCTCTCTCTGCTCATCCTCTCTCTCTCTCTCTCGTCTCTCTCTCTGCTCCTCGTCTCTCTCTGCTCCTCGTCTCTCTCTCTGCTCCTCGTCTCTCTCTCTGCTCCTCGTCTCTCTCTGCTCCTCGTCTCTCTCTGTCTCTCTCTGCTCCTCTCTCTCTGTCTCTCTCTGCTCCTCGTCTCTCTCTGTCTCTCTCTGCTCTCCAATTAGCGAGTTCTGGATGGCTTCTTTTGAGGCGAGAGCTGCTGTTAATTTTTTATTATTTTCTGTGCTGATTTTTCTCAATTTTTAACCTCTAAGTTGCATTTTAGTGGGCTCTGCATTTGCCTGTGTGGACGAATGTCTGTGGGTCCATGAAATATAAGTTTTAGGTCAATAGTTTTGGCTTATTTGACCCTTTAAACGTTATGATGAAGTGATGAAAGCAGCAGCATACATATAACTCGACTGTGTGGGTGGAATGAGCTATTTTCAGTGGCTTAAATAATAAACTGACTGCCCTTTTGATTTATTTGATATGGTTATTCTCTCACTGATCTCACATCAGTGAAAGCTAAGGCAGGATTTTCCCAATACAGAACGGCTTGGACTGCTTTTCTGAAGAGTTATGTTTTCATATATTTGATAGTTGATTTTGTAAACACTGCGACATGTTGTTAAAACAGGATGTGGAAATAATTCTCCCAGCGGAGAGAACTGTGACCAGTTTTGGCTTCGCTCGTACCTCAAAAAAAAAAAAAAAAAAAAAAGGTCTTTATGTTCAAGGGACTGTGCAGTTTCATTTTCCTTGGGCCAGGGCCACGCAGCTATTTTAGAAGCCTCTCACTGACGTCTGTTGGATTATGCAGAGAAACCACAACGTCCTCTTTTAGGATTTTTTGTTTTACTTCTCAGGCCACTAACAGTAAATCCTTTTTCTCCCTGCAGCCAGCTCCTGGTTTCATACAGTCACGGTTTTTTTGCCTCTTCATTAGATGTTAGCATCTGCAGTTGGCAGATTTAAATTGCCACCACAGCACACGGACGGAAAAATTCCATTTAATATATAAATATTTTTTTACTGTGAACAAATGGTTGATTTGTTGATTTCCTTTCCTGCAGCAACGTTATGTCTTTGTGTGGGCCGGAGATCTTCTGCCCACGATATTGAGTTCAGGGAAAACAGAAAACGTCTCAGAATTAAACATCAGACTTAGACGGAATGAGGAAAGTTTTTCTTAGATGTTAGACAACCGACTGATAATCACAAAGAAAAAGTTAAAGGTAAATAATATCAATCCTGTCATTTTAATGTCATTTATATATATCTCAGGACGTCTATATACATCTATACTTGGGATTATACTGGCTTTTCACACTGCTTCTGTGTGAACTGTCTCTTTAACTGCCACTGAGACAATTAGATAAATCTATTTTCAGTGCAGATAATATCAGTCCTTAACCTTAATCTCTTCTTTCGGACCATTTTTTGTTCATTAATAATCTTAGCTGTGTTACTTGGCAACCTCTATGATTGTATAATTGTGCACAAAATTCAGCTAATTTCAATGGGATTGCAACAATCAGAGGATTTGTATCAAGTATCAGGTTTGGTCAGAATTTACCTTTGAAGGTGAGGTCACAAAGTAGATTCAGATATTTATGCTTTCGATTTGGTTAAAGTTGTTGTAGCTAACTAGTAGCTCATAATTCAGCGGTTATGGTGAAGTATTTGTGCAACATTCAAACACATTTAGAGAGCAGAGGTTTGACTATTGTTAATCTTTACAAGGTGAGGAAAATGAAACATATCCACTTGTAATCCAGAGGTTTCATATGGCTGCTATAAACCATATGGAACTTGGTAACACTCGGACTTAAATGTGTTTGAGTTGAACTCTGTGAACACAGTGAATGCCTTCTTAAAGCAATCTGGTTTGAACAAGTGATTGAGTGAAATATTAGTTTGGAAATCAATCAATCAGTAATTATTAGTCAACCAGGCCATCAGTGAATAAATGTGTGAATGTCAGCGTATGAAAATGAAAATATCAGTCAATAATCAACAAGTGAATAACTGACTGATTATATGCATGAAAAAAAGAGCAGAAGAATGAATGAATGAGTGTTTATGAAAGGAAAACAATTATGAGTGAGTGAGTGGATGATTCAAAGACAGAATCAACGCGTTAGAATGAAGGAATACGTTTAGGATTAAAAGGTATTGTTCAGTATATGAGTTTGTGAATGAATCAAAAGAGTCACTGAATGAATGGATGAGAGTCAGTGAATGTGTGAATGAAAGAAAGGATGAATGAGTGAGTTAAACAAGGGATGAAATAAATACTTATGTATTTATTCATCAGGTGTTTTGCATTTCAACAAGTTTGATTCCCAGATTATTAAAAAATAACCAAAATAAATAAATCCATATCAGCAACATTAAAGCACAACAAAAAGCTTTCCTTTCCTGTCAAATTGTTAGAGAACTTTACTGCCTTCTAAAGATAAATGAATGCTTTAATAACACATAAACTGTATAACACATGGCACTCTGCTGTCACGCATAAAGATATATGAAATGTTGATTTTTATTGCTTAAACATCTCATTAAAAATCTTTCTGGGACACGATAAGCTTGTTTTTTGTTTCTTCTTCTGGTTCAGTGTGTCAGCATGTGGGGAGCGACATATGATCAGTTATCTTGGTGTTTGCCTCTGTGGGTTTCCTGTGAGCTAATTGGAGCCCTCCCATGTGTCCCTGCTGAAAAAATAACTGCGTGTTTGTGGTTAAAAATAGGTTCAGCGTTTCCTGCTGTGCCAGCGAAAAGACCCCACCTTGGCTCGGCTTGTTTACTCTAGTGGTTGCTGCGGGCAACTAAAATAGGGCAGTCGAGTACAAATGTGAAGAAAATACATTACTAATACTTTAAATGTTACTTGGAAAATAACAAAAAAAAAATCTGTTGACTGAAAAGGTCAAATTCATCCTTGTAGCTATGGAAATCAATATAGGACTTTATTGATATTATAATGTAAACCTGAAAATGTACTTCCTCAATATCATTATGATTTTTCACAAATAAGTTATTTGAGTAAAAACTTAAATGAAAATGGTAAAGCATTTCATTTTTATGCTCAGTGGACAATGTTAAAATGTTGATTTACTGTAAATTTGAAACATAAACAATGTAACCTGATTTTCCGTGTATGAAAGCAATATTTCAGTCAAAATGAAAATGCCATTTGACATTTCGTTTTTTTAAAGTCTTATCCTGCTGTACAATGGAAAAACGTTCAATGTTTCATAACATTTGAAAATTTAAAACCAATACAAACAATATGGGCTGACTTTATATTAAAGCTAGGGTGGGTAATGTATTTGTTTACTTTCATAATGATATTTTTGGTGGAGTAGCTTTGGATTTGGTGACTTTCTTGCTAGATTTAGCCACTTTTGAAGCTAATGCTGCTAGCTGCTTTTGTTGGAAAAGACCTGGCAACACTGCGGTGGGTTTTTTCGCTTGGATGAGTAAATATAGTAAATAAGTTAAACAGCGCCCCCCAATGTATGTCATTTACATTGACATGTGACTACGCTCTTTTGCTGTCAAAATGAAAATGTCATCTGTATAAAGCCAGACAGGGTTTATCCGGCACTACAAGTCACACTGAATGTGATGCATCTCGCACCGTTTATGCATCAAAATCCAATTACCGAGTCCGATTAAAAAAAAAAAAAACTCTGTACAATTCTTTGACTGTGACACATAATATGTTTTTACAGATTTTGCACAATTCAACAATTGCCGTAAAGTGACAGATTTCATCATTAAGAATAATATTTCAGGAATGCATAGAGCTTGGCTGGCTTTTTTTTTTCAATCTTTTTATATAAATTTCATGAATATAAATGTCATTTACTTTTTACTTTGATCCAGACGGTTATGCATTGCATCAAGCCTCTCTTGATGCAATGTGCCGTTATCTGTTTGTTGCTTCAGTCGGCATTTTTGACAGCAGCATAAAACTGATTTCCTTTAAATGTAGCAGGCAGAGAGGCTTTTCCTTTTTAACTTTGCTGGAAAGCAATTCATTCGATTTTTAGAGGCGTTCCAATTATATTCGCATCAAACTTAAATGAAATACATGCAGGTTCAGGAAATCATGAGATTTGAGTGACAGGCAAGATGAGACTGCTAGTTTATCCGGTGTTGCACTGCAGAGGTTGGTAGTTTGCTGTTTCTTTTATTATGTTTTTGTGTGTCAAAGTGTCCTCCCTGTGCTCACCCGGCTCTCCCCGCGTGTCAGACTTGATCAATTGGCTCCATGTGATGTTGTTCCAGGGTTGCATTCCCATGCATTCTGTTGAAAACACTCTCCCTACGGATGGGGTGGAGGGCACAATAAGTCCTGAAAAAATACAGTGTTTGTGGTAAATGTAATCATCGTCATGCCAACATGGACAAGAATCTCTGATCGGGGCTATTTGTCTATCCTCAGGAGTGTGTGTGTGTGTGTGTGTGTGTGTGTGTGTGTGTGTGTGTGTGTGTGTGTGTGTGTGTGTGTGTGTGTGTGTGTGTGTTTCCTTGTGATGACATGTGTTTGAGTGTCAAAAATCTGTGTATGAACATTTGTGCATTCTGTACTTTTTTCCATATCTCACCCTCGGTTTTGGAAAATATGTGTTTTTTGGAGAGCAGAGGGTTTTTTTTTCCCAAATGGCAAACAGGAAGAAGAAAAAAACCTAATATATGAATGACTTCTTATGTGACTCATTCTGGAGTGAAATCCAACTGGCGAGCAGCAGCGAGGTAGCTCATGATATCGCTGTCGAGCTACATGCTGTTTTTAAGTGGCTCTCTGTAACAGCTGGGGAGCGGGGGGTTTAATCCACAGCGCGTGGCTGAATTATGCATTACACTGTGAATATTACACTGTGAATATTACACCGTGTCTATTTAAATGCAGCGCTTGCCCTGTCTTCCCTGCCTGCAATTGTTGCTGCAGCTCCTCGGCTGTGGATGCCACACGAGCAGAAGAAATAACAGCAGCTTCAGGATTTTATGCTGATTGTTGTTGTGCTTTTCACTGTATGTTTTTAATAATGTGCAGAAGTCTTTAACCGATTTTACTCTGATGTTAAAGGGTCATGTTATGTGTAAGCTTTAGGGGCCGTTGTGGTTCATTTGTTGACTGTCAGGTTCCAGGTGTTTGGGCTCTTTGTGGTAACCCATTTCATTCAGTAACCAATGACTTCACCTTCACTGTTTTTCTTTCTTCGGTAAATCCATATATTAATCTACTGAAGAAGATGTAAACAACAATTAAAATGTCTCTGCCCTTGGTAGATAAAGAGCAATGTGATTTCCATCTCATTGTAAATAGGTAAATTGTATTTTTTGGACTTCGTTGTTGCTCTCTGCAGCTTGTAATTAGCATCAAGTCAGTATTGTCCTTTTACAAGATTGCAACAATACAAAGCAATGCCTTATTGTTTGCTGTTGGTCTTGATGCAAATAACCCATAATGTTAAGTTGGTAACAAAGCATCGAGTTGAAAACAGCTTTAGATCTGTAAGGTGCTGTATGGCATCATCCAGCCTGCCAATTATCCACTTCTAATCCACGTAGTGAGGTTTGATTACATGTACACAGAAGGCAGATAACAAGACTCCTGTTGGTGTAATCGGAGGTGTTTATCTGAAAAGTTATCGAGTATCGGATCACGTGCATGAAGCCAGACAGAAACCGACTGATGACAAACGGTAACGTAAGAGGGGAAAATGCAGAATCATCTTGGAGTCACAGTGTGCCAATAAAACCATTTTGACTTAAATGTTTGCAACTTGAAACTTCTAGTGTTGTATCGGGGGAGACCACTTGAGCTGGACTTTAGTAACTCATGCTCAAACGATAATTTTCGCACTCTGGTTTTTGTGTCTGAATTGAAGCACACACACTTATTGTGTCAGAGGAGCTGATAGTTTCCACAAGGTAGTGGGCAGGATGAAGAGAACCTAGGGAGCCAAAGAAGATGCTACTATACTACTGTACTTAATCAGAGTGTACAGAAACACAATACTATTTTTCTTAGCAGGTATCCCCGTCCTCGTCCCAGTAGTGTTTAAAATTCAGATGTGAACAAAATCATCTTTTGCTTTCACAGTAAGATTGTCGCTACCATAACTTGTCGCTACCAAACCATAACAGATTTGGGGTCAAATTGGTTTAACTTTGGCTACAAAAAACTGTCGAAAATCAGCACAGTGCTATGACTTGCTCAGGTGTTCGTGAGAGCACAGTAGCTCTGTTCATTGGAAACTAGAATTACTGCCGTCATGTTGCAGTTTTCGTCCATGTCTGTCCATGATTGTCATCACTTTATCATTTTATCCTAGACTTTTGTGTGAAATTGTCATAACAAGCATATATATTGTTTTGTGAGGTCACAGTGAAGGAATTCGCTCAAAGCGTTCCTGAGATATCGAGTTCACGAGAATGGGTCGAACGTGAGGTCACAGTGACTTTTTACCGCTGAATTCTAGTCAGTTCATCCTTGAGTCCAGGTAAATGTTTGTGCCAAATTTTAAGAACTTTGTTCAAGGAATTCTTGAGATATCACTTTCGCAAGAATCAGGCGGATGTGAGAGCACAGTGTACTTGAGTCCATCCTTGAGTCCAGGTGCCGTTTTGTACCAACTCTGAAGAAATGTTCCGAAGATATCGCGTTTACAAGAATGGACATGTGTATGGACGGGACGGAGTGAAACCCAAAACCATGACGCCTCCTGCACGGGCAACAAAATGGTGTTGCTCTGCGTAAGGTCAAACTTGGTCTTTTGGTTAGAAAATACTGTTACGGAAGTCTTGGTGCAGTTACCAGATAGTGCCCATCCAGGAGTAAATGTGAAAAGAATTGGGTAAAATAAGACGGTGGCATAGTGTGACTTGTAAACCGCTGACGTAGGAAAAAAACCTGTCCAACCATCAGCTAAAAAAACATGCTTAAAAGTAAGTGAACTTAGTTATGCTTCAACAAATACAATTTCATTGGAGGAGAAATCTTTTTGAATTTCATAATCATAACAATAGTAAATCACAAAAAAACTGGAAAGAACCAGGAAAGAGCGACGGGTATGAAGTCCTCCCTCTCATGTAAACTTTGAGGTACAGAGATAAGTCGTTAACGGAGACTCTCCACTGAATGACTCACTTCTGAGTCCAGAATGAGGCTTAATGACGGTCCGGGAAGCTAGCCCATTATCAATCAAGTCATAATCGCGCTTACCTTTATATCCCTGCAATTAACCTCAAGTGTCCAATCAAGCAATATTGGAGCGCAGAGATGGAAAAAGACCTTTTCTCAATCAGCAGTTTGCAGAGCGAAAGTCTTTTCCTCCCACCTCTTTTAACCTTTTTTTCTCTTTTGATAATGAAGTCCAAATGTTTGAATCCGCTGCTTTGACCAGATGTCAAGTAATTCTTCACCTTTGGATTTCACGGCAAAGGAAAATTATCATATTATGTTTTATTTTATTCTGCTTTTCAGGGTATGAAACCAAGCAAATATACATAATGTATGTAGTTAACCAAAAGGATGAACGGAGGAATGCATTAAGCTACATTCTAGAGGTCTATCAATTCGATAGATTTGTCATAAATGTAACAGAAGAGCAGCCGGTGTGTCTGTTTGAGTGCAGCAAAACAACTCGCACTGTTTTAATAAAGACATCAGTCAAGGCGTTTGTTAGTTTGAAGCAGCAGCAGAAGTTAATGCTGTGTTCTCTGTGATATTACAGATGTGATACAGCTGTAGGGGAGCCAACGGTAAACAGCGAGGCTGTTATCGACGAGATGAAATTAAAAACAATAATCCTGGATTATGTGCTGCACTCTTTCGTGTGAACCACTAATATGTGTGATTCTGCCCGGAAACAGTGTACTCTATAGAAAATAATTGAATAGCTAAATGATTAGAACAGGAGCATCAAATGTACCAGAAAAGAGAGTTTGTCCTAACAACAGCACGAAGAGAGATGCTTTGTATTGTTTGTTATTGCAAAACTGATTGGATCCATTCAATTGAATTATAGCAGTGTGGGTTGCAGCAATTATATGTGTGTACAGTAGAGAAAGAGGTGGAAGTAGTAAAGAAACAGTGGGAGGGTGTGGAGAAAATTAAGACAAACATTAAAATTAGGATACTAAAATCGTATCAAGGGCCGATCTATTCAATTTTCTATTCTTGGCTGGTCTCATGCAGCATTTGTAGCTATACCAAGAAATAATGTGCCATAATAAGTAGAAAGAAGAAGTATAAAGACAGCAAAAGCACACACAAGGCGGGCTGGTTTGGAGGTAGAAGTGTCCAAGAAACAGTGATCTTTCAGCCAAGACACTTGTTGTTGTTGTTGATCTATTTGTTACGTAACTTGCGTAATGTAGCTACAGCACTTTAGTGGTTATTTTAGCCCAAATGACGATATTTTCCTAAACCTGACCTAGTAGTTTGTTGCCCAAACCTAAATAAGTATTTCACGATGTTTTTCCTGAACCTAACAAAGTATTTGATGATCTTCACCTAAACCAAACTATGTATTTCACAATGTTTTCCTAAACCTAACCAAGTAGTTTTGTTGCCTAAACCCAGTTGAGTTGTTTCCTGTGAAGACGGAAGTTCATTTTAAAAAGACCGCATGCATGTAACGAGAGTAAATTGACACGAGTTGCTGGCTTTTGTAGGAAAACATGTTGTATGTTAATTATACATGTTGTATGTTAATATACTACATACATTATATACTGGAACTTTAAGTTGGAAGTTTAAGTTTTGACATAGTTGATGCTGTATTAAAAAGATTCACACTTGAATTGTTATTCCTGTTAATTAAGTTGCTGGTGTACGATTTTATTTTAATAATAAATAACAATTCACTTCATTTTTATGTATTAATTTGTTATATTTTCTTTTACAAAGTCAGGAAAGAAATGTTTAAGTCAAGCCTGATGTTGCGTTACACTTAAAATAATGATCCCAGTCACCTCCACACCGCGAGGCATTCATCTTATTAATTAAACGCTGCTATCTGATCAGTTCTCAGTATCAGCTGATACCCAAAGCCCAAAGGTATCGCTATCGGTATCGAGACTGTGGATCCTTAATTCTAATCAAGCCTTTTTGAAAATGAGAGCAGAAGGAGCTCCACCAGAGAACAGTTCAAAGAGACGGAGGTGTTTGCGAGGAGCCGAATCTCCCTCGGTTTCATGAAAGCAGCACGACGCACATTAAGAGCAAACATACAGTATGTGCTCTGTGTACGGAAAGTCAGAAAACACTTTATTCTAAACCACGAAAGGATTATGTGAAGGAGGCACGACTAGACAAAATGTTTGACATTGAGAGAGTGTGATGAAAAAAAAAACCTGCATCATGATTGACTGTCCTCTGCTCTCACAATGAAGGACCTGTTCCCAGCCGACACAATGGAGTGTCCTTATCTGAACTTTTTTAGCAAAAAAAAATGTCACCTTGCTAATTTATTGACACAACACTTTACTGAATAGCTGTCAGCCAAAGCAGATACTTTATTCACACTCTCTCTAAGAAACGGCTGGGCTTATTTTTCCAGTTTATGTATTAGTTATGGTGATTCTCTTGATTTGAGCAGGAACAGAATGCTACTAATAAACGTGTGAAACTAGGCGTGAACAGATTTAAATACAAGCGCAGCATTTTATTATCATTTAATTACAATCCTGGGGTTCCAAAGAGTATTGGCCGGAAATCAGACAATAAAGAGTACAAAACCAGGTCCCCTTCACTTTTCAATTAAAAAGCTGCTCCTATGAGAGGAGGCCTTACTATGCCAAAAAAATCCTTTTAAGCTTGTGCCAATTTCTTATCTGTTTTCAAAGTCTTATTATTACAATGCATCAGCCTAATAACAAAATCTAATTCATGCAGTACACAAAATAAATTAAATCAGAGCGTCCCTAAAAAACTATACGTAACACCAAAATATTTTTAGTTTCTGTGACTTTTCTCATAGTTCAGCTTCTTTTTTAAATACTGGTTACTTTAACCTTTTGAGGATGTCAAAATAAATCTTCAAATGAGTCAATCTTGGTTTAACTGTTGTTAACAGATTAATATATCTGCACAATGCACCTGTTCTTTAAACTTAATACAGGGAACTTTTGCACATTTCTCTGCCAATATTTTGACATTCTATCCTCAAAAACTGCACAGCTCTTTACATTTGTAAATTCATTTTTGAATCGTAAATGTTTCTATTTTTTATTGAGGAATCTTGACTATTGCAGTGGCCGATTATTCTAACCTGTCAATTTCTTGTAGTTACATTGATAAAGGCTTTTCAAAATAAACTTCTGCCTTCACAGAAAACAACTTTGTTAAGTTAAGGCAACAACACTTCTTGGTACGATTAATAAAATATATTTGTTTGGGTTAAAATAACTACGGATGTGGCGTTACTTATGTACGGAAGTTACGTGACTAATAAATCGTAATTTTGGTTAAAATGACTACGGAAGTTACGTGACAAGCTACATCTTCGTAAATCCTGGGCACTACACTGCTACACCCATCATGCCATGTTGTGATGTTAGCCGGATCATGTGACCCGGCCAAGAGCAGAAGAGGAGTTTGTTTGACACTCTGGGATTCGAGGCAATTTGAAGAACATTTTCTATGTATAAATAGTAGTTGTGAATACACTTTTGTTTAAAAACATTTTGCGATAATAAGCTATTTTGATATTTTTTGCATTATGTTTTACCCACCCATCCACCCTGACTCTTCCCTCTGAGGCGTTTGTCGCTCTTTTAACTTTGATTGTTGTCAAGCAGAATAAATACTAATTGATTTTGTGGGACATAGAGATACAGTGCATTACCTTTCATAGGCACGAACCGTGTATGAGAACAGCCTGAAAGTGCGACTGTAACACAATATTCAACAACTAAACAACTCACCGTGTGCTTGTTACTCTATCACAGATTTAATATCACTGCACTGTGGACTGCTGCGGATTATTGCTTCATTATTTATCCTCGCAAAATAACCAAGTGCAGTGTCGGGTGAGCTGAGTCAAACCAAGCAGGTGAACGAGGCCAATGTGTGAGTCACTGCACTCGTGTTCATGCTGGGCAGCTTCACAGATTTGTAATAACTGAAATATGCAAAGTTAGGGCTTTACACATACTGTTTTAACATGAAGGTAATATATGTTTTCAAACTGGGAGGGTGGGTTAGGAAACAGGAAATATCTCCTTTTTTTCTGTGCCAACCCGGTGATGGGGATGGATAAATCTGTCCGATGCGTGACCATTTAGGAAAAAAATAAATTAGAAGCACAAAAGTAGCCAGTTGGAGAGGAGGCCTGAAGAAGCCGGCCATCTGGGGATGAGCCAGCAGTTGTGGGAAAGACTTGTGTAAAGGATTTGCTATAAAAAAGGAGAGGGGGGCTGCCATGTTTCCTCTCAAGATGTCGGATCAAGTCCCTCAATTATATTTCCAGGTTTCACATTTTTACATTTTACATTTGCAGAAAGAGAAGCTTACTATTATCTTACTTATTATAGTGAAGACATTAAGTTTAAACATTGATCATTAAAAAAATCTTTTGAAAGATAGAAAATAAAGATTTCTAATGATGACATGATGTAGAGGAGACGGGAGACGTGACGGACAAATCAATTCAACGGTTTGACAGGAAACTGTTTTGTGGTCCAGCCACAAGGTCAGAGTCAAAGCATGACAAGGTGACCAAAGTTTGTTTGTCTTCTGCTTTCGTCATTGTGTAAGAGTCAACACATTGTGCTTTTCCGTGCCAAGGATCCGTGTCCACTTAAGCTATTCTCCCCAGTTGATATTGACTTTGAAGGCGTAGCTTTTTGAGATCAGTCGCTATGGTGGCGTCTGGTTGCTATGACTCGGAATCCAAGCAGAAGTAAAAATGTCAGCACAAGGTAGAGTACTTGAGCTCCTGATGAAGAATGTAGAGAGAGAGAGAGAGGACGGACCTGCTAGTCTATTATTAGATATTGTGGTTTAGAAAAAAATACCATCGTTTGGTTAGGATTCATTCATTCGTTATCTGTTACGGGGGTTTTGGATTCTGCTTAATTATCCCAAATGACTTGTTTGGTCCATTGCTCCAGACATGAGGACACCATTAGGTCAGACAGTAAAACAAGAAATCAGTAGCATTACAGACATAGTATGACCACAACATACTCATGGTCAAGCACATTTGATCACGTCTTTTGTTGTAGGCTATTAGTCCCGCCCTTCCTCCACTGTGATTCGACGGCTGGGTAAAAAGTGGACCAGAGAAAAACGCCAACCGTCGTTTTGACTCACATGTGGTTCATTTCATTCTAACACAATTATCTACTGCTTTTTGAACTACAATTGAACTGGATCATTACAGCAATTTATGTCTGAAAAAAAACGTCCGTCAAATCAGTGATTCTTTTTTTTTTTTTTTGCTAATGGCTTGTTATTATCTGGAGTCTGTCCAGAGTCAGTAGGAAATGTGTAGTGGGCTTTAATGTCCAGAGAGAGTCCATAGCTGCTCGGGGCCCCCTTGTCTGTTTTCTTTGGCAGAGGTGTCCTTCTGTTTGTTTGTTAAGTTGAGCCGCTGCACGCCTCTCAGAAAATGTCTCCGCAAGAGCAGATGTTGAGTGGGCCGTAATGGGAAGTCTGGCCTCATAAAGCCACACCTCTGCTCATGCCAAGTCCACTGGGATGGTTGGTTACAAAACAAGGGCAAAAGCATCAAGTCGTGGCTTAAGCAAAGCTCAGCAATGTTGCTCAATGGTTCAGCCAGAGTTATAAAAGCATAACTTTTTATGACACTCTGATCTGCACCATCTGCAGAAGGCTAGATGCATTAAACTCTCTGAGTTAATGGAAAAAGAAACTATTCAAAAAAGAAAGAAGTATTCACACGTACTTTGCTTCAAATTTCTAAAGCTGTGCATGCAGATTGTTTTTTTTCTTTCTGTATCACTGTGAACATGATTTCCACTGCCACAGTTAGCTGTACATGGCTGTATACACTACTTTAATCACTCCAACACATTTGGCAGTGTTCTTGGGTGGGACGATGGTTGGGGATTGTGTCTGCGTTGCTTTTTGGGCTTTTTCTTGGCGGCAGGAGGCCGGCGGCACCATGTGTACGCTAGGAGGAACATGGTAGTCTGTCCTCCCTAGGCCAACACAGGGGTTGGCATTGACAAAAAATTTGGAATATTGCACTAAATTGGGAGTAAAAAGGGGAACGGAGAATGTTTGCAGAGTGCAAATGACGCTCAAAGAAAGCTGAGAGGTGGTGCACTAAAAACAAGTCTTTAGAGTTGTTTGGTACATGACCGCTCCATTAAACTCTGCTCCTCCTTTATTGCTGTTAAATGCTTCCTTTGTCCTGTAACACCAATTCAATTCAATTCAGTTTATTTTGTATAGCCCAGAATCACAAATTACAAATTTGCCTCAGAGGGCTTTACAATCTGTGCACATGCGACATCCTCTGTCCTTCCCTCACATCGGCACAGGAAAAACTCCCCTAAAAAACCCCTTTAACAGGGAGAAAAAAGGAAGAAACCTATGGGAGAACGACAGAGGAGGGATCCTTCTCCCAGGATGGACAGAATGCAATAGATGTCATGTGTACAGAATGAGCAGCATAACAGTTCTTAGATACAACACATTCAATGTATATGACATAAATGATTCATATAATAAGACTACTTATAATAACAGCAGCAATTATTATAGTAGAATTATAATTATGAAAATAGGGATAGTAATGTGACTAATAATAATAATGGAAGTAGCAGTGGGTGTCAGTCGGCTCACAGCAGGAGGCACGACTACGGTCCAGGTACCACAACGATTCATGGAAACCTGCAGAACGAGAAAGCAAAAGGGCTTCAGGGTGGAAGTAAAGCTAAAATGCTTAATGGTACAGGTAATAGTAATAGTAATGTGACTAGTTATAATAATAATGGTGGTAGCAGTCGGTGTCAGCAGGGCCGTAGCAGGATGCACGACCACGGTCCAGGTACAGCCACGATTTATAGAAGCCTGCGAAGCGAGAAAGCACAAAGACTCCAGGGTAGAAGCAAGTCAATAAGCGTAATAGTACAGGAAATAATAATAGTAATGTGACTAATAATGATAGTGGTAGTAGTAGTGGGTGTCAGCAGGGCCTCAGTAGGTGGCACGATGACAGTCCAAATATAACCCCGACACCACACAAAAATCACCCTCTAAATATCAGTGTTTAGTGTGGCTTCGCTTCTCAGTGAAAATACACATAAAGGAGCACTTTATTTAAACGAAATATCTTTAAATATCTCCACATTTAGAAAATAAACCATTATGTCATTATGTATGTTTTCAGTTCAGTGTTTTAATATGAAAATAAATACTCTAAAATAATTAATCTTGCTGTTTCAATCGCATATTTCTTACTGAAAACAATAATAAGACAGATTTGTCTCTCCCCTGCAGTTGGTTTCAGGCTGTTAGCGACGCTTGATAAATCAAACTGATCAGACAGCTCGGTTGATAAACATGCTGTTCGGAGGCACTTTTCAAACTAATTGCTTGTTACTGATGTTTTGGCCAAACTTCTGACAAAAGGTTCAAAGTTTTAATCCATTTTTAAATGTAGCACAATTTAAATTAGCAGACCGGGTAGGAAGTGCTGACCTGGAAAGAGGGAATGAAGAATGTACTCTTGAACCGGGAGGAAGTCACAGGTCTAATTAATCCAACAAATCATCTGAAGAGGAGACACAAAAACCATCGACTTCCAGGAGCTCATCGTCCAATAAAGTAGTTCCTGCTGTGGGGGGAGCACATTTCTGCTACAAAAAACTTAGTGTGGCTTTTTCAGATCTTTCTGTAATATCTGCTTTTTAAATATTAAATAAAATGTTACAATTTAAATATTGATAGCTCTTAAACCTAAAAAAAAATTGACATATTAAACAGAAATTATAAGTTGTTTTGTTTATTGATTCCCTACAAGTGTAATTTATATAAAATACTATATAATGGGAAGTTATTGGGAATTATTGGGTCTTTTTTCATGATAAATATTAGAAAATATTGTGCCTACATTAGAAATAAAGTAAAATGTGTTAAATGTTTGATATTTCTTTGAATTTCACTCTCAAAAATCATGTGAAGTGGTATTCCACATAAGTTGAGAAATGTGTTTTATAGACTTTTTGTTCGTGAACATGATGACGTATTTTTTGTCCCTGTAGCTAAGCAGCCAGTAGTGCACTAGTTAGCTTGCTAACTTCACCATGCTTTCATGCTACACGGGTTACAGAAAATAAGCCATATCTTCATCTCCCTAATGGTTGAATCTTATAGTAACATTTCACTTCATGTCTCGAATGAATTGGCCTTCTGCGATGCAGCAGACGTGTCAGCTGAGGATGTTTGCGGAAAGCTAAGCTAAACTATCAGCAAACACTTTCTCTCCATCTATGAAACGCTTCGAATAACAGTTTATCATCTCAAATGTATGCAATATCGATTCTGGCCCCCAACAACCCAGCAAGATGATAATTCCGAGGTGTAATTTAAGCCCTCTACTCTAGATGAATCTTGTTAGCCGCTAGTCTTTCCTCCAGCTAACACCATGACGTAATCATGGCGTCAGCTGTTAGAGGGTCTATATGTCATAAATACACATCTGCAATTGGTAGATTGCCAATTAGTTTTTACTCGACAGTCGTTTTAAAGTTGTTGCAGACGGTTTAGCACCCATATCATGCCCCGCCATTTCTATTGAGGCTTACAGCTATAATCAAATATCCCCAAAAAAACAATTACAGTGGGTCAGATGTTAAAGAAATTGTTCTAGGATATATATTCCAAGCTACCATTATCAAGGGAAACAACCTGGTCATTTTTATGCTTGCCGGCACAACTGGCAGGCATCTACATCTGCTGTTGGTAAGCGATTGTAGGCGTTTCATTAAGTCGCTGCTGAAGTTCACATGCGGTAAAAACGAGATAGAGGAGGACGGTTTGGAGGTGGTACGACGTGACTGAAGGCGACGAGCAGATAATGACAGTGTTCATTTTGGGAAAAAACGTCTCTGTGCTTTTTGTTCACACAAATTATGAAACTGTGCTTAATGTACCATGACCACAGTTAAAATCTGTACATGAAATAAATAACAGGTAAATTATGATGGATTAAAATGATGCATACAGCCTTTAAAACCCAATAAAGTTAAAGAAAGAAGCAAAACATTGATGTAAAGTAGCAACGATTCCTAAACAGGGGTAAAAAACTGTAGAGTGGCTCAACTGATTTGAAAAGTTTAAATATATAATTTAAGTTAAACACATCCACATGTTGAGTCAGCTGTAACACTAAGTGTACGTGGAACAACTCAAAAGGTCCCCTTTTATAAAAAGTCACACAACTATAAAATATAAAAAGACAGTTTCACAGTTTTAAATGTAAATGTTCTACATTTGTCTCTGTTCATTTCCAGTTGCAGTGTGTGTGAACGACATCAGCGGACAGGAAATAAACATGGACCTAAGCTGTTGCCTAGCAACGCAATTCCATTTCAAAGAAAAGGGGCAAATACAGTTTCAGACTTTCATTCTGAGAAAAATAAAGATAAAGATTGACCATTGAAACAATGTAAACATGTTCTAGTAGAAACCCAAGATACAAGTATCAACCTGAAAATGAGCATAATATTTCTGCTTTTACAATAGAGGTTCAAACAGTAAGCTAAAGGGAACAGATGAAGCGTTCAGGTTCTGCAACTCTGTTAGGGTAATAGTTTAACTGCAAATTAGACCAATCTGACCAAAACATTGCCATTTCTTTTGTACAAAAACATTATTGTAACAATATCATTTAACAGTACAAAACTCAAATGTATATGACAGGGCTGTGGCTGTATGTGTAACAAACAAAAAAGGTTGGGAACTGCTGCTGTAGCATTAAACTGTTAATAAGACCCTGAGTCTAGCCATGCTAGAGGCTCTCACTCACAGTGGCAATGCTAACATGTTGATGTTGTGATTATAATTGATCCTCTAGAGATCAGGAGTGTTTCATGGCAATTCATTCAATAGTTGTTGAGACTTCTCAGGCTGAAGAGACACGTATAGCCTAACAAACCCTCCTCTAACTCGATATGGATTCATTAAATACTCTCAATTAAAATGCACATGCAGTGCAGTAATAAATCGCCTCCAACCAACATTGTATTTCAGTTGCATTTGCATTTTCTTTCCCTCCATTTCCTGCCAATTTATTCTAATCAGTCAAGTTGTGTTTCCAATTCTGAAAAACAATCCCAACTTTGACATTTTTTGGACTCAGCTTTGGTTCTGTCCGTGACTTGTGGGGCTAAAAGATTAGATAAGAGCTGTTGTCTCTTTTCATCAGTGTCACAGGGAAAAAAAGAGAAAAAAAACAATCCAAACATATAGATTGTTTGCCTGCAGGCAGGGAAGTAATTGGCGCTAGCCCAGTTTTCAGCTGCTTCTTTGCCTGGTTTCATGCTACATGTTACTGTACTGTACGTTGGTTATGTAAGTCAAAGACAGAACAGTACATTTGGACGATGGATGTCTTCTAGTTCAGGGAAGGAATGAAAATAACAATAACTAGGGAAGGTACAATGCTCTTATATTGTCCTCAGTAGTCCTATAAATCCTTCATGGTGGCTGCTCTGCCTTCTATGTGGCTAGTTTATGGTGAACCAGAGCGTCCTGACCGCTGCCTCCATTTTTATTTATTTTTTTGTCCTGCCTTTAATTCGCTGTGACAGTCCATCGTGGTGTAATGTGACTCGGTTGTGTTGCACTTGTGCTCTCCAAGCAGCAGCTCTCACCCTCACACACAAACATAAACAAAACACTCAACACCTGAAGCTCGGCTCGCCGTGCGGGAGCTAACACATCTAATGAGTAAGCACAAGAAAAGGAAAACAGTCAAGTCTGACTAAATGACCGGAATCAGATGAGCAGATGTGTTCGTTTTTTTTTTTTTTGGTTTCTTTTTCCCACAGAAAAGTGCTGACGGGAGATCTCGGTGTTAGGGATGAAACAAGCACAGTGTGTGTGTTGTGTCCCCGGCGTGCATTGTGCTGCACGTATACCGCCGATCCTGGCCTGAATATTTATAGTCTATCGTGTGTTTCGTTTATGTATATGTGCGTGTGTGTGTGCGTGAAAGGGAAAGTCAGTGTGGATCTGCGAGCCCTGCAGGGGTGTGAGGCAAGAAGCAGCAAGAGGCAGAAAATCCCCCGCTGCCTTTGGATTAGTGTCAGCGAGCGGGAAGCCAGGCACCGTGCTACATGTGCATGTGCACTCTCCTAAAGTCACTCCCCGCAGGATTATTTTATTTATTTCATGTCAGTTTTTCTGTCCAGGTTTTGAAAAACATAACCCTTCTTCTTATTTAGTTTTTGATATTGCCTGAACATTTTCTTTTTATTAATCAGTGATGAGTAAAAGAAAAAAGGATTTGTTGATGTGAGTCTTTTGATCAGATTGGTAATTGCTGTGTAACAATTACAGCGATTTGTGGAAAATTGCAAACACGCACAACATGTCGCGGTTGTCACGGTTCAAACGTTTAAAAACTTGCAGCGATTTGTTGATCCGGCAAAATCTGCACGGGGTGATTTTTAAAACTTCCTGAGGTGCTTGTAAACATTTGTGTCTCACCGCCATGATACCCAAGAACGTCTGAACTCTTAAATAAAGGGCGGTTAAAGTCACGTCTGTGATTAAACTACCTAACAAACATGCTCTGTTGTACTCAGGCAGCATTGAGGCGTCTTATGAAGAAAAAATGAACATGTGATTTGCCCGTGAGGCTCTCTCGCTCTCGGTGCTTTGATGATGATCGTTTCTAAAGTACTTGTGACGCACAGATCAGGAGGAGATTTAGATGAGAGTATTAACCAAAAAAAAAGAGAGAGAGGGAGAGCTTAAGTGCAAACTGTCATAATCATGCTAGTTCTAGTTAAAGAGGGTGAAAGGTGAGGTGACAGTGTTTTCTACCTGTGGCAGAACAAGAAGGTGCAACACTGAAGAACTAGTTGTAGGGATTTGAAAGCAGAGCACAAAAGATGACAGGGACATTGACAAGGACGTGCCTCATTGCATCAGTACATCTGCATGGGAATGTATTATTTTTCCCCTGAAGCCAAAATTCTGTACGTTAAAGATGTTGTTGGTGTCTCTGTGCATCCACTCATCTCAACACACACGTTTCTAATTAAAATGATATGAATATTGGCTTAGTTTTATAGCACTAATTTCCACCTTGATGCCACAAGAAGCAAGTTCCAAACACTGTTATACAAGATTGAAAAACCAAAACACCCCTTTATATACATATAAAAGAAACAGCATTATTCATTGTACCAATTTTTTTTATGTATTTTGTAGAGGAGGAAGTTGTTAACTAGACGACCTCACATTAAACCTCACGAGCTCTTCTTGGAGATTAACTCGACCAATAACACCCGTGTTGTATAAAGACACATTTGTCTTTTAACTGCCTTGTAGAAAAAGATTTGCCACCTCAGAGGTCGCAGGAGGCCGCGGGGTTGATGCCCGAGGGCGCGTCATGTGCGAGCGATAACGATAACGAGTAATGAGAAGCTGTTAAGTCTCATTTCCAGACTTGATTTCGGCTGCGATGGTATTTACAGCCGGTGTCTTCACCTATCTGCCCCGCTGAGGAGTTTTGTTCCACTCTGAGCTGCAGACGCTACGGCTCTGCACGCGTTGTACTTTCACGTTGAATGACTCTCGATCATTGTGAAACCAGGTGCAGATGCATGAGCCTGATGTCCACTCGCATGCAGCCGTGAATACAGATATAGTAGATTTAAGGCACAAATTCATCTTCTGTCTGGATCACAGAGGACATGAGCGTCTGTCCTTATTCACTGACATGATGCTCGGCTGTGGTTATTCATAGCAGTAATATTGGCATTCATTTATCACTCATGTACCTTTGTGGGCAGAGCTGTCTTAATGGTCACCATCAAATGTCAGAGAGCTGATATAAAGTCAGCTCACAGATCATCTTGAAATGTCTCTATAAGTCAATTGCCCCTATACAAAGAGTTTTATTTTATTTTACATAACATGTTGAATCTTTATTTAAGTAAATGAATCTGGGGTTTCGTCCACATCTTCTAACGCCACCCAACTAAACTCCTGTTTCCAAGATAAATGAAATGTTCGCTTGCACTTCAGCTCATAAACTTTGTCTTTACCCGCCGCCATTTCCTGTCGAGTGCCGGATCGGTACTGAGCATTTGCAACTCTCAACAGACATGAGAAGGAAGCGAGATAGCTCACTCTTTAGCTACTTCCATCATCAGAAAACAATGTGTTTCATCTATGTGAGTTGCTAGATTTACGAGCCCAAAGTGGCATTTTACTTGCCCCTGGCAAACAGGCAATCCTTACTGTTGAGCCCTGTTAGGAGTGAAATGTCTCATGACACCTGCCACTTATCATAAGTAAGTACAGCAGACTAGCTACGTGTTTCACTTTGTTTCTTCAGTTATTTCTGTAAATGGACATGCAAATTGTACATATGCATTGATCTACTAAATGCTTGCCATAGTTTTGTTGCTATTTTACATGACCGTAGCGATGAAAGATGATGGCAGCATTTTCCCATCCTACTTAGCATTGATTTGGTCATTTGTTAAAGGGGACAAAATACAGAAATACACACTTTTTCAGTGCTTGTGCACATACATTTGGGTATCTGGAGCAACTACCAACTGTGAAATAGGACAACCAGTCAGTTCTTTTTGTGGTGAATCAAATAACCAATCGGATGTAGTGGCTCCCCTTCCTCTGTCACTTGCAAAGATGGGCCATATTTTTCTCGCTAGCAAATATGGGCAGACCGGTCTTTTTTTCGGGAGGGGGGCTTAAAGAGACAGTAGCTTAAACAGAGGGTGGATACAGGTATATTCAGACAGACAGCAGAGGAAAATAACATGTTTTTTGACGATAAAAGAATGTAAAACATGTTCTGAGATTGTAGGATATTGTCATTATTATACAGTATCCTGAGAAAATAAAATAAAAAAAGTTGTTTACAGTAGAGTACAGGTGTTAGTTTCTATGTAAAAGCACCTCCTTTGTGGATACAGTTTAAAGGAACATGATATGTCCCCTTTAAAGGACACAACAACAGACGCTGAACAAATCTAATGGGAGTCGAATTTCTCGTGTTTGTTCTGGAAACAGTGAAATGAAGATATCAGGTGAAATAACTGTTGAGTCATTAGGATGTATTAACTCCTATCAACCCCCTGCAGTTATGTTGATATCACTTCGAGCTTCGGGGCTGTAAAAATCTTCCCACATGTAACAGCGTACCTGCAGGTTCCGTCTTTTTCTGCAAACACCATAATGATTTTATAACGATTTTAAATCCAATCTGACATAAAAAAGAAGCTCCCGGGGTTTTAGATTGAGAGTAGTGGTGGGCTTCTGGGTGGCAGATGGTTTTGTAGATCTCAACAGGTTTAACTTGGTGCTCGTGGCTTTGCCTGGAGGAGGCGGTGCCACAAAGTGACGGTGGGTTTTGAGATGAATGGAGCTCTGCATGGCACTGAAAACAGTCCTGCCTCCTGCTGGGCTACAGAAGTGAAAGGTGCATGACAGGCCAGGTACATGACTTACAAATAGACAGGTATGGCACAAGAATCCACCGATGTTTAGTAAAATATGCTTTATTTCCTCATCATTTGTATTGGGTGTTTTTTTATGAAGAAGAAAAAAAACACTATTTATGACTATAACAAAGTAAAAGGATAATAACTAGAATTTTTTTATGGAATACACTGATTTAGAGCAATTTAAATGATTTTTGTGACAGATGGAGCTACTATAATCAACAACAAGGGGATCTGTATCTGCCAATATTGATCATCAATCAGCAGTACGTTGTGGTATAATGTCAGGTTGTGATTTGAATCAGTCTCTGGACAGGAAGCTAGATCAACCGCTCAGCTGAACAATACATTTATGTGCATCTTTGCAGAAATATAATTAGCAGAAAGCCATAATTGCCTTTTTAGGCCGTTTCTTTCTGTGGTTACTTTTAATGGTCAGATTTAGAGAAAGGTGTTTGAGGTCATGCATGTAACAAGCATGTTTAATTGGAAAAACCTTTATGGGTCTCCCTCAGCTTGTTGCTGTTTGGCACGAGTCCTCGTTTCACCCCGAATCACTCCAAAGAAGGTAGTGAGTGAGAAGATAGCAGGAGCCGTAGAGTCACAAAAGCCATATTTATGGGAAATATGACAGGTTGAAATAAACCGGAATTATCCTTTAAGGTAACGTCAGGGTTAGACAAATGAAAGACTTTAAGGTAAGGGAAATATAATGGTTATGTTTGATGGAAATTCAAATATTAAATGCAAGTCTGTGACAGTTCTCCTGTGAATCCATCAACTTTACTTTTATCCCGACTTGATGACCATTTTAATATACTTTTCTTAGTCTCTAAAAAGGGTATTATTAATTAATTCTGGTGATGTAAATTTATAAATCTCGTTTGGCTGTCAGACTGTCGCTCTGTTCCCATTATTCACCTTCAGTAAACTCATTCCAGCAAAGTTCCTCCAACAACAAATCACTCACATTAGACAGAAATTAAGCCTAATTTGTTGTATAAAATTTGCATAAAATATCACATCAAGGTGTGTTACAGTTAATTGTGCTGGAACATCAACTTTGAACCTCAGCAGGGATCACAGCATGGGTCACCCGTCCTAACTTGGCACAAACTTAATACTTTTTTATCAATGTGTATTTTGGTGTTGTACTATGTTAAGTATGTATTGCCCTCTGCCAATTTAAACTGTATCCACAAAGGAGGTGCTTTTACGTTGAAACTAACACCTGTACTCTACTGTAAACAACTTATTTTATTTTATTTTCTCAGGATACTGTATAATAATGACAATATCCTACAATCTCATGAATTCCACTCATGGCTGCACTGTAATATTTTCTGTGTTTATACCAACTTGAATATTGGATTCTATATTTGTCCTCTTATCATTACAGGTACAGGATGTTATAATGTAAACAACCGCAGGTTTAGCTCTTAAGTCTTAATAAGGGAATTAGATATAAAAAGAAAACACTCAGTGTGTTTGTCGTAATTGCCTTGTGCCTGCTGCAGCTCTGATTGCATACATAATGTCTCCCAACTCCTGGGAGACTTTGTGGAAATCCTCAAATTATCGAGGTGGAGAATTATACAACAGCTGCTCAGTTTAAGAGAGGACGCTTGTCTCTAATATGCTGCGTCTTAATAAGCACAAACGGCGACAACACAGAACATGTTATTCTATGACATGTTTTTCAGCCCTGCAGGAGTCGGGGTTGCCAGAATAACACAAACACTTGGCGGAGGAGGAATTTTAATTTCGGCCTAAATCAGCATTACAAACACGGCGACGGAGGAGGTTCAACGCCGGGCCGAGTGCCACTGAGCAGCAGCTTGTGTTGTGTTGGTTTGTTTTCAAACTCCACCACTTTTTTTTCCCTCTTCGTCTCTGCAGTTCGCCTTCTTTTTGGTTTTTACTCTCTGACCGGGCACACCTGCAGTTTGGCATGAATTTCCCATGATCCCCCAGGCTTTACCGATCGACAAATTAAATCATTCTTTTTCCGCTTTTTGGGCACAGATGGTTTTGTCTGCATGATTGGAGATCTGCTTTTACAGCCCACATATGCTGCTTATTTGTATTTATCTGAACGTAACGTTAACTTTGAAGCGGTGATTGCAGCTGTCATTAAATTGTAAAAAAGGTTTACGGTCTACCACTTGTGATTTTTATGCAGATTTTTGCTGCAGGTTTGTTCAATTAACGTTTCCTTGTGATTTTCAAAACCATTAACGAGATGTTTGAGGATATTGAGATTTTTTTTGAAAAGTTCATTATTTTTGCCGCCTTTAGGACATCACGAGAATCCTCCTATGACGTCATCATTTGTCTGGGCTTTCCAAAAAAAAAAATCACTGTTCTTCTTTTTTATGAGGAAAGCCCCTTGAGATGTACCATCTTGTTTTCAAGGCCAACCACGATTAAACAATACAAACACAATTAGACAAAACATTTAGCAAGAAACAAAATAACAAGATCATTTAAATTATGCCAAATATGACAACAAAACAAACAAACAATTAAAAATAAATATATAATAATAAGACATACAAAATCAGGAGGTCATCCTCAAACAGAGCATGAACATGGATCATTCTTTCATATGTTTCAGAAAAGCATTAATGTCAGTGATAGCTTTAAGTAATAAAGTCATAAGACATAATTATAGAGATGTCATTATGGACATGCACAACTGATTTTGATGTGACAACACTTTGTTTAAAGGTTTGGTTAAGTTCAGGCAGAAGAGCAACCTGATTAGATCCATGGAAACATTGTGGTTTGGGTTTAAATGTTTACTTTGTTAAGGTCAGGGGACTTTCGCTTTTTTATGGTTACAGTAATAAACACTTAAATTAAAGGTTATGGAACAATTGTGTTCATGCTTTAAACAACACACAACACAATCTTTAATGCCTTCTGCCAACCATGTTTCTTTTCTGTTATTGTTTGGCTTTATCATTACTGTTTTTAGGGGATGGTTATATATCTATATGTATTTATTTATATATTTATAAACCATTCTACATTTAGTTTTTAAGTGTGTAGCTTCTGAACTGTTTAACGTCGTGATTAACAGATTTTTTTTTTTTGCAACATGATGAATGTGATTTCCCTTGAATGGATAGATACAGCTGTGTTGAAGTGAATTGACGTACCATTAACCCCAGCTGCCCACCAGTACACACATTACAAACTAATGCTGAACAACTAATGATCCCGAAGACACCAAATATGTCCATGAAATGATTACACATATTAGCTTTGTCCAAATTAGTTTTTCAATTAGTGCCTTCAAACTCACGTAGGGAACAAAAGCTAGAAGGGAAATTATAAGAGCCCAAAATAACAACAGAGTGTTGCTTCAGTGCTCCAATACCAGTGCTTCAACATCTGGAATATGTTGGTTTGACAGAATGATGCAGCCATAAAACATATGGAGCCTTTGGCTTGAATATTTAATATATATATTCATAGAAATAGAATAGTAGTTGAACGGACATTCCCATTCCAATATACCATGCAGGATGGTCAGAGTGGCGGCCATTTTTGTTTGAGACCAATGCTTTTACGACTGTTGTATGCGGCTAACTAACGTATAAACGAACTCACTGACTTAAGGTTTAGCAGGAAGACACCAAACATGCAGTGAACTGAATTAGCATTAAAGCTGGCTAACTAACGGACAGCTGGCTAGTTAGCCATCCGTTACTTGTTAACTCCACCATGCTTTGATGCTACACTTTTTACACAAATTGATCTGAACAGCGGACTGGCTCGTGTGTTGTTACCATAACAACCGACAACAATCGTCATTTTATATTATATATAAGTCAAAAGACAATGGAAAACAGTAAAATATCCGTTCTACGCCTTGTCTTTTTCTATGTATCTCTTCAATAATGAACTTGAGCAGGCTGACAGATGAATATGAAACTGTCAGACAAAGTGAGATACGATTATTCAAACAACCTTTGAGCTACTTAAGGGTGAAACAGATGGGGGAACTGTCTTTTAAAGGTACGATATTGATAAATCGAAAGTAAAAAAATGAAAGTACCGTATTATTCTACTGTGTATAACAGACCTCAGACCTACCCCCCTCCTCTGGGTGCATCAGAGGGAGTTGCTGCTTAATGACCCCGATGATTATCTTAAGTGTGATGCGTCTTGCCCAGCCTCTGGGGTGGGAAAAGGAAAATATGCACAGAAACGTTTTCCTCAAGAATGATGACAGATTTACATCCCTTTCCTGTTTCTCTCTCTCTCTTTTCTGCAGCGCTGCCAGTTACAGGAAGAAGGAGTACCCCCCCGAACCTCCCCAGACCCCACCACCCAACCGACCCCCTCATCTCTGGAAATCGCAGAGAGCAAGCAAAAACATTGAGACTGGTTTCACCTCTAGCACGAGCGGAGACTGAGATGATAATAATTTTAAAAAAGCAACAACGACCGGACTGGACCTCGGCGCTTGTTTGGACGAGCGGGAGCTGCTGTGTGACATCGGTGACCAATCCCCCCGGAGGGTTGAGACTGGAGTTGGCAAAATGAGTAAGTCCGCGGCCCAAAATGATTGCCTTAATTACTACGCATATACAGACGTACGACGTGATGAAACTAAGAGACTTATAGTTCAGAGTTCAAAGATGTTTTTTGTTTTTTTTCTTGTAAGTGTCTTGTAAAGGAACAGATGTGAATATTTTAATATGATAGAGATAACGTTTTTTGGTTGTATCGTCGACATAATGTTTTAGTTGGGTCGGCTTTCGTAGGTGTCATCTGGTTACTAAACGGCGAGTTTGCTCTCTGCTTGGCCCAGTCGGCAGTGCGACTTAATCTATTTTTTATCTTGTTTCATATTGTCAACCGAACAAGGCTGGCCTGAGTTGCTCACTCAAACGCTGGCGACGGACTCTTAATTCACATGGTGTCATAACACATGAAAATCCTCATTAAGAACGTGTATAGAGGGCTGGGAGAGACATAAGAGACATATATATATATATGTATAAATATATATATTAACTGGCTCAATGCGACACACTGAAATACATCAGAAGAATATCCTCTTACATTAAGATCCACTTACACCAAAGCAAAGATGTCAGGCACATAAACACTATCATAAATATCTGCCACACTCACTTTCTATCAGAAAAAAAAAGCAAGCGGGTGAAACTCGCCGGGCTTTTTCGCCGTCAAGATGAAATACCTTAGTTTTTTTTTTCCTCAGATGCAAATTTAGAGCTGACCAGCTGCTTTGTCGATATGTTTTCACTTTAACTGTATGCAAAAGTAACATGGACGTGTGTTATATATTTTTTTAAACCTAGCCTTGATTAAAAATTACATAACCAAAGGTGAAACCCTGAATTTATTGTATGTTGTGGACTTCTGGAAAATGTTGTGATAGATGCACACTGAATAGGAAAAAAAAAAAAATGTAAATAGCAGACATTTATACTTGTGTGTCCTACGATGTGTTGCAGATAAGAGTAATTTGAGACTTTATACTTACTTTCTTTGACTGTTATGACCATCGACCATGATCATCTGTGTTCGGTTTGTCCTCGCTGATACAATCATGTTCCTCATATTGTCGTGAATGCTGCTCCAACATTCTTCATCCATTTTGGCAGTTTTGTTTTATTCTTCTTTCTTTTCCTTTTTTTATTTACATACTGCACATTAAAAAAATCCATCTACTTGTTTATTTGACATAAACTGAAACATGAGGTTTGTGCAGTTTTGTCAGAGAAGCGGTGGATTTTGTTACCTCTCTTGGACCTGCGATGTTGCCCCGTGAATGAAATGATTAGAAATTGCCAGTATTTTATTTTTTGGAAGTAGATATATCACATATTTTAATGAAGACAGTGTTTTATTTTCCTATATTTCCCTTAAAAAAACCCTTTTACATACTGTGTTAGCTGTAATGGCACATGAAGATAGAGCTCTTGATCTTCGTGTCTTTTCCCTCTACTCCTAAAGAAAATCCAAAGTTCACATTTTTGCTCTTTTTCTGAAAAATTCGTATCCGTAATTACCTCGATAATAGCATCCCTCAGAAAAGCTGTTTACTGAATGTTCCAGATGTTTCCTTAGTGTCAGAAAAAAAACTTGTAACCACAATAGTTTTCAAATAGATGTCAATAGTTCACTTGGGAAATCCCTATATGGATGTTTTTATTGGGAAGGAGTAGATACAAATTAAGTTTTCCATTTCAACGTACCAAAGGTTTTTAAAGGAATACCACAATACTTCTTTAAAGACTTACATAACAATAAAAGACAGTAGATTATAATATCAGGAAGGACTGTAGTTGTCACTTACATACCATCTAAATTTTGGACAGAGACAGGCTAGCTGTTCCGCCCCATTTCCAGTCTTTATGCTAAGCTAGGCTAATGAGCAGCTGGCTGCAGATACATAGTTCCTGTACAGACATGAGAGTGATGTGTTTTTTCTTGGCCAACTGTCCGTAAGAGCCAGCCCGTTTACCAAGATGTAGAATTATTCCCTTAAAAGGTCCAGTGTGTGGGATTTAGCGACATCTAGTGGTCAAGTTTCAGATTGCAACCAAATGATAAACCCTTCGCTTAACCGTCCCTTTCCGAATTGTGGTAATACTGTGATAACTGTCAGGACCTTTGCCTCACTTACTTAAAGAGCAACAACATTCAGAAGCCAGCTGGCATTACCGCGTTTTCATTAGCGTGAGTTAACTACGGTGGCCCTTCAGGTTAACGTTAAAACGCGTAAGGCTCTCAATAGAGCAACTGTTTGGTCAGTTCTGAGTAACAAAACACAGACACAGATACAACCACTTCCTGTTAGTCATCAATAAAACTGTGGAATTGGACACTAACAGCTAAATTTAGAGCACTTAATTTTTACAAAATGATGTAATGTTTTGTTTTATAACAGTATGGAGTCACTTTCTTTAATTCAAAACAATAGCGCAATGTTGTGTTGCATCAAATTTATTGATATCCACAAAATATTTTTCTTATGAATTGTTTATATTATATTAATCCACCATATGATTAGACACATTTTCTGATGACAAAATGTGGTTAAATTCTGAAACTGAGAATTTTGAAAATTGAAATAAAACAAAAACAAACTTGAAATTTAGGAAAAAATTATAAACGGATGTGAAAAAAAACAAAACGGATGTCATAGGGCCATATTTTAGGGGATTATACACTTATGAAAACATAGCTATGTAATGAATTGTACTATCATATTCCATTTTTTGCTAATAGACCTCCCTAAACCCCACCCACTGAAGCTACATTAAATTACAATATTACCAGTATAACTGTCCATAGAGATATATATTTTCAGAAGCGATTTTAATACACTTATCTTGTTAGATTACGAGCCTCAAGCACAAGCTGTTCCAGGACCCGAGGCCTCAGTTCTGACCTGGAGTTCAGATTTTGGGAAAAAGTTGGGGGATGAATTTTGGCTCCCATAAAGATCTGAAATGTAGCAAACGCAGACGCACAACTATCATACCGACAGCCAACAGTAGCCAGAAGAAATTAATTTGTGGGAGACAAATTTAATCCATCTAGTAATACATTCGCCTAAAGTTCGGTATTATCACGAAGCAGCACAAAACACGCTAAGCCAAACGAGTAATACATGCCCACAGGTTACCGCGGGGAACGAGAACAGGATCAGGCTGATTGATCCTCCAGGCAACACATCCAATCAAGCGGAACAAACAAGCACCAAAAGGAGACTGAAAGAAAATCTGTTTAACCGGACAGTCTCTAACCCATTTCCTCAATCTGTGAATTAAAAATCATTTATTTGGTTCGAGGCTGCAATTATGTCAAGTTCGCTTAAATCAGCTTCCATCAGAGGATCAGTGGCAACCCGGAGAAGGGCAGTGTGCAGTAAAGTATGAAGCCAGAAGATAATAAAGGTCGATAGGCAGATTTTTTTTTTTTAAGCAGATTGAATATTACAGGAAGAAAAGTAATTTATCCTTGTGTGCGAGACTGAATGAGACCGTATAAGGTCGTAATCCACAGTTATCCACACGGATATTTATCACGAGATCATCCAGGTGATATTGGTGGGAAAGGATTAGTGGAATAATATCCAACAGAAGAATACAAAACAACAAATCAATTTTTTTCTCTGACTTAATGCTGCTAGATAGTAATAACTTTCTGCGATGCCGTTGTGATTCAGCGCAGCCAATGAGCTGCCGGGAGGTAAACATTAGAATACACACAGAACAAGGTGAAAGAACGTTTTAATATGATCACCCACATAAACTCAGCGGGGACTAACATTTAAAATGTTGAGCTGTAATGTCCGTGTCACAGCTGCTGACCAGAGGAGATTCTCCCAGCACAGTTGAACTCATTTTCAGTTATGAAGTTTTAATAAAAGAATAACTGAGCTCATTTAAAAAGGAGATTCTTGTTGGAGGATTTAAGACGGGCTATCTCGGTGTTCCCATCGTGAGAAGCAGCTTCTCTGTTGAAGCTCATGTATATTTCTGAGGCCCTAAACGACTCTGAGACTCAAATCCTCTGTGCTTTCCACGGAGCGGCTCCACAAGATTAACTTTAAGATGAATGCCTCCCCGAATCAATAGCAAAAGGACAAAAAACCCCAATTGACTACAGATTTAAAGCCATGGAGAACAACAGCCCGGTGTGATTTTGTGATAAACTAAATGTTATGCTGCTTTCAGTGTTGCCAGATTTGACACAAAAACGGTCTCAATTGGATTGTCAAAACGGCTCTTTATCTTCATCAGTGTGGCCACTTTTTCATGTAGAAAACAGGAGGAGCCTCAGGGTTGTATTTTTACAATTAGGCAAACCCCTAACCAGCCAAAAAAGTAGCAATCAAACATTTAAATACTTACTTTTAAGAACAGTTATAAGCTTTTTCATTCATCACAGAGCTACAACCAGATAATTACATATTCGTTTTGTTCTCTTTGGCGGCACCAATGGCGATAAGCGGAAATATCAGGTGTCTTTTCTCACTTCCGAGAGATCCAAACCATGTCAAGAATTCCCGGGAATGTCGCCCCAAAAGGTACCCAAGTTAATAAATCTCCAAATGCTCAATAACCATTGTGTTATCTCCATAAAAATAGAATAGGAGTAAAACGAACATTAAAAGGTTTTCCGTGGTCATTGGACCACGAATGAGGCCGATGCAGAAGTGTCTTTTACCTGCATTCTCTCTAGTGTCCATCAGGGGGCGACTCCTCTGGTTGTATAGAAGTCTATGAGAAAATGACTCTACTTCTCACTTGATTTATTCCCTCAGTAAACATTGTAAACATGAGTTTATGGTCTCAATCTCTAGTTTCTAGTCTTCCTCAATACAGCTTGATGTTCATTTAGTAAATTAATGAATTACCCGGCTGACCACCCAGCACACTGTTTGGCTATTTTTCTGCATGCTTTGTAGCATTAAAGCATGGAGCGGAATTAGCAAGATGGCTAACTAGCCATCTGTCCACTAGTTAGCTATTTGGCTTGTTAATTACATCATGCTTTAATGCTACATTGATAATAGCAAAACAAGGCTACAATGATTATAATAGCAATGGTACACATAAAAATGGCCGCTGCTTAGATCATCCTGCTACTTTGATGTTAGTGGGAGTTTCTGTTCTACTACTATTCTATTTCTATGGAGGCTTCATTCAGCAATACATAGTGACTTAACAGATGTTTATTTAAATGAAAATCTCCAAGATTATGACATTAACTTCGTAAAAAAAAGTTTTAACCTAGTTGTAATAAACGGAAATGTCATTTGTATTTATTGATCATCTGTTATCCGTTGCTCCTGAACCAAAATAGCCAAATTCTTTTGACAGATGGAACCATCCAGATGGTACAAAAAGTGTCCCAAATCCTCCCAAGTTTGCCAAGACAATTTGTTATCTGCCCAATCAAATAAAAAGTGGCCAAACTGGACTGAAGACCGTCCCAATCTGGCAACACTCACTGTCTTCGCCCGTAGCAATCAGAATGGATATGTTGATACAAAAGCAACTGAATTTGTTTTTAAAAAAAATCTCACTTTTAAATGTTTCTTGTCTCCAACAGCTGAGGGACATCTTTAAAAGAAAAAAGACAACCTGGCTAAGCTCGATATCTTCACCTTGCACACAGGCAGCACTGTAGACGTTTTCAGTATGGCTCAGTTTGATATTCCGTACCACAGACACATACATAAAAGAAAAGTAACGCATTAGTCTGGGGATAAAAACTCGGGTGTTTACTGTGACATCCACAGTGTTAAATAACAGCAGGAAGTCGTTTTATGTCCTAATCTCCTCATAAACAAGGGTGGCTTATGAAGCGCTGCAAAAAACTGTTGAACAGTGACGCAGTTTGTATTTGTTTCGTACACTGTGCAGGATATTATGTGACTGACTGGATTTTGGGGGGTTGTTTCTGCACCATCTGCCTCCTGCAGAACAGTAAGAATGCTCTTTGGTGCAAACACAGTGATTACAGTGTTTGCCTGGTTACGACTCAGATAGGAGAGAACTCAAATGCATTGCTGAATCCATAAGTGTTGTTGAAAAAAGGCTGCGGTCTCCACGGATGACGTCGGCTGAAATCACTCGGTTAATAACAGGGTTACATTTTGATAACAATTAGAAGATGGCACATTCTTTCATGAGATTATGATATTGATTAAATGATAATAGCCTTCATTAGCTTAAGCATTACTCTAAATTGAACTTTGTTATTTTTGGGAACACCTTTCTTTTTCTGGCTCAGTGTACCAGAGCAGCACAGAGAATAAAGTACAATATTTTATGCTGAATAAGGAAGACAAATTATTTTGATGAAGTGCTAATCGCTACAAGGGAATTAGCATTTCCACCTATTTAATGATGACTGCAGAGCTGACGCAGTGTAGTGTAGGTGTGTGGTTTGAATTACAAAGAAATTGAGTAACACACACAAACACTGATTGTTTATTTAGAATAAAACAAGCTATATGTATTCATCTCCTCGGGGTGTGATAATTAATCGGACAAAGTAATTGTCAGATTGATCAATAATAAAAACAATCGTTGGCTGCAGCCCTAATGGGAAAAAACAGCAGGATTTTTTAGGACCTTATGTAATCTCTTCATGCTGTGTGATAAATGTGCTGTGCTTTGTGATATGTCTCTTTTTTGGATGTAAAAAAATGTTCAACGCCCCGGGAGCTCCGCACGCTGCAACATAAGAAAAAACATGGGGGGGGGGGGGGGGGGGGGGACAAAACACAAGCACATGAAGAAAAACGTCTTCGAACCAATTCGTCAATACAGCATTTTAGGGAAAAACAGGGGCAAAAGATATAAAAACACAACTGGAACACAGAACATGTTTGTTTTTTTTGTTTTCTGTATTTCCACAAGTTTTATTCGGTTGCTTTTGTGTTTTTTTTTGTCTGTTTTCATTCATCTTCTTTAATTGCAGCGCGTTGAGCTCTCAGGGTCGCCGTTATTCTCGCATCAAACGTTTTATTGAAGAGCCTGCTGACAGTCTTAAAGATGCACATGCTCCTTTTGGAAAGCACAGTACTTTAGCCTGTTTCAACCGGTTACCACGGTGACACTTGGTAACCGCAGCAGATCTTTTTGTCATGTTGGGAATGGCACATTTCTCCTTTATAAGCATCTAAATGTAAAGGCCAAGAATTATTAGCATGTACGTTTTTTTTTGGTTTTGTTTCACACGAGATGTCTCCGATTCATCAATCTGTCCGATCATTTTAATGTAGTTCATGAACTTTTACTCCGCGAGAGCTCGATGAAGGAGGTCCACTGTGTGTTTAGTAAAAAGAATGAAGTACACAAACAAAGACAAAGCAAACAAATGGAGCACATTTTAAGATGTTAGTTTGAAGAAGAGGATGGGATTCAAACCCATAATAATCAGGTGTCTATGCAAGCTGGTGCAGTTTTGGTCAGCCGAGGCCACGGTCACATTCATACGGCGGTTATCATCCAGTATATATATCTATTAGTCATTATGAATCTCACCATCATCTCACCTGCAGAGAGGTAGAGAGGCGTATGCAGTCGTCGATAATGGCGATCACGACACAAAAGGAGGGAAAACGGAATCAGCGAAAGGGAAGCTGACGGTAACTATTAATGAACATGTAAAATATTTCTTCAGTTCAGGTGTTGAGAAATATCCATGTGAGTTTTTGGCCAGCCTTGCTTTTAATCTGCATGATGCTTTGTTTTGAGAAAAAAATGCATCTTAACCCAAGGTATGTTTGTACTCTCTCTCTCTCTCTCTCTCTCTCTCTCTCTCTCTCTCTCTCTCTCTCTCTCTCTCTCTCTCTCTTTCTGTATGAGCTTCTCACTTCTGACCTTAATTCTCCTTTTCTTTTTTTTCGTTTTCTTCTTAGTTTTATTTTTTGGTAAACCTTCCGACTTCTGGATTTTCTACATTCATAACATTTTGTAGACAGCAATATGAGATGTGATTGAAAAATGGAATATGTGCAATGTTGATTAAAGAAAAATATAATATATTCAATAAAAATTCAGAAAACAATAGTGTTTCTAAGATGTGCTTTTTTTTTGTTAGAAGTGAACTGCTGATGACTCGGATGTAGCTTTTGCTTTAATACATAAATCCAGTTCTCACTGTTACATATTCTCACTTGTCATGTGCTTGTGTTCCTTATGTTTGCTGGACAAACATCACTTCAGTCCCTCAGACAGAACCGGCTCTATTTCACGGTGCGTCAGAACGTTTTCATCCCGTGGCCTTTTACGGCGGTTGCTATTTGAAACCCGGTGCCCATGTTCGACACCATTTAAAATATTTAAATGGTGTCGAACATGGGCATCGGGTCCATTATGTTGCAATTACTTGACTCTTGGACAAACACCCAGTTCATCCATCATGCTGGTGACGGACGGACGGACCCACAGCAACTCGGATTGTGCGAAACACACACACAGGAAACAGCCCATACCCTCCACAGAGAAGGGGAAAGCGACAAATAAACAATATGTAAAAGCTTTCAGAAACTAAAGGGAGTATTCCATGAGTTCGTTGTTTCCACGAAAGGCCGGTGCATAACTCTGGGATCAGGTCACGGTGATGAAAATTAGACCAGCGTTGAAGAATATATATATATATATATATATATATATATATATATATATATATATATAGTGGCTCACCCTTTACAGCTGTCTGCACAAAACAGGAAAAGGTACTGCACAATCACACAAACACTGACGAGCACTAAATGTTCTCCACCCAGCCGACCGGCTCGTTCAGACGGCTGCTCCGTCATCGTGAGCGAACCTGAAGAAGCAGCGATGTGGAACGTGTCGCTGGCTGTTTAGCTCTTGTGGGTGTTGTGCTTCGCATAAACTATGATGTGAACAAACAATCCCTGGCTGAGAAAGTAGCAAAACATTTGTAACCTCTTTGGATTTCTCTAAATGAATATTTTGTATTGTTGTGGGGTTTTTTTAATCTTTTTTTTTATTCATTTGCTGGAGGTTTGTGTATTTCCATTGTAACATCCTGAGGTAGGCGTAAAAACAAACCTCCCAGCATGCACCAGGGGTACAGACGCATGGACGTGATTCTCATTGTATGAGTTTTCTTGGATTGTATGCGGCGTTAATGTGATTTACACTGTGTTCTGAAATGTTTCCCCTGCTTCCACACTTGTATTGTTTGGAATCGATTGAACAAACGCGGTCGGACCATGACTGGTTCTGTCGGCACAATTGGTACATTGTGCTCCATAATAGAAGAGCGGGCTGTCTCAGATACAGTTGTATTAACAATGAATCCAAGGTTGGTGACAAAACTTCCTCAGTCTCGAAGCTAACCTTCAAAAATGTCACTTAGTTAGAAGATAATGTGAAACAACAATATTGCACCTTTGGAAATGTAGGTTTTAAGGCCTTCACACTGCAGGGCGAGACGAATAAACAACACAAAAGAAGCGCCTGGGAATATTTTGCATTAAACTATTTATAGTGATGTGAATTCGCAACAGTTGCTGCACTTTTTTAATTAAAAGGATTGAATAGATAAGCTACAGCAAGCTATTTTATTAAGTTTCCTTGTACCAAAATGCTATGGGCCAGTGAGTGGTTTCCCCTTTGATAAAAACAGCGAAGCAGTATATGATTAGGGGCTTTTATTGTGAAAGGTAGGAGCGAGAGTGGATCTGCGCTGCCTTTGTCAAGGTTGAAAGGAGCAATAAAGTTTGCCGTCTTGCTTTGGACTACAGAGCGTCCGTGTTGTTGTACAGTATAGTGTAAGTTTTTAATATATCAGTTCTGTACAAGGTGATTGGTTGATGCAAAAGCACCAAAAAAATCCTTTCCTTGTTTAAAAAAGAAAGTTAAAATGAATGTTGATTCAACTCGTTTCAGTGCATTTGGTGCTGAACATACCGCCTAATATTCTTAATGTATTCATGAACTTAACATTCATATAGACGGATAGAGAACAGGTCAGAGTGCTGCCACAACACCGTCTCCGCTCCACAGCTCCTGTTGCCTCAGTCTCCGTCTGCTGCAGTCTACCCGGAAAACACCGCCATCACTCAGAGGTGTAAGACAACACCTGACAGGGAACAATATCTGGCCACGCGGACCGGAGGCTGCTCTCGTACATTCATGCCAGTTGGGTTTGGCATCTACCGCCCCCCCCACCCAATGCGAGGAAACCCAACACCGCCGTACTGTACGCCGCTGACCCCTGAAACCCAATCACCCGAATCCCAAAAGGTACCGGCAGCGCTCCTTCACAAACAACGCTCCTGTCGCAGGGGCTTCTGGGTCGGAAAAAAAGTTGTCGGCCACATTTGTGCCCCGCCGCCGAGGACAAACTGCTCTTTTACGTCCAGAAAAAATGTCAGAAGGCCTTCTGCCAGACAAATACAGCACGACTCGGGCCAGTGACCTCCCCACGGGAACATTTACCAGCTTCTGCACTTAGTTCCAGTGGCGCTGACCTTGGACTTACTCCCCCCGGCAAACTCCTTTCACTTCTCAATTTATTAAGTTTGACAGTCCACGTCACTGGATGGATGTGTTGTCAAGGATAGATATAGCATTTTAACAGTGAGGTAGATAGATAGATAGATAGATAGATAGATAGATAGATAGATAGATAGATAGATAGATAGATAGATAGATAGATAGATAGATAGATAGATAGATAGATAGTCACAGACAGTGACACAGTTGGATGTATAGACAGACAGATATATAGACAGAGAGATAGAGAAATAGATAGACAGATAGATAGACAGTTAGACAGTTAGATGTATAGACAGACAGAAAGACAGACTGACAGATGGACAGATGGATAGATGGAAAGATGGTTAGACGGATGAACAGACAGACAGACAGACAGATGGACGGACAGACAAACAGATGGACGGACAGATGGACGGACAGATGGACAGACAGACAGATTGATAGATATTAAAGATAACTAAATGCAAACATTCCGACAAACCGCATAATGAGATCATTTCTCAGGAAAAGGGAGAAACGGAGCAGAAACAGCAGCACGATCCTGAATCAACCAGGTAACATCAAAACATCCGTTGGATTTATCTCACAGCCCAACAGATGCTTTGAAGTCGGGCGGCTTAAGCAGCTTGTTAGTTTTCAAATCTTCCTGCACACAAAAAGTGAGAAGAAATCAGGGTTTGGGTTGTCGGGATAAGGTGTTATTAATCTGATAAGACCGTCCTGAGTGTGGATTCAATCCTAATGTGCTTCACTTCTCACAGCTTTCTTTAAAAAAAACAGTAAAAGTGGATGCTGTCAGAGGTTTTTGTTTTTTTCTGGTTTAAAAAATATTCATGGTGCTTAAATGTTTACGCTGTCTTCTTGTGTTTTATTTGCTGTGACAGAAGCTTTCTGAGGTTCAATATTTCTCAAAAAGACAGAGAGTGCCAGCCGGTTGTCAAAATGTCAAATCTGACCAAAAATAGAGCCTCAGCCTGATCTTCATCCATCTCTGACACTGCGAGGTGAGCGAGGGGAAGGAGGGGTCAAGGGGTCAAGGTCTGGTCGGGAATTTGCACTCTTAAGGTCTGGTATCTGGGTGTCGGGACCTCCCAAAGCGTGTAAGCGTACCCTCGCTTGGCCGTCATCACCGCTGTCTACAAGGTAAGGTTAACGGGGGGGGGGAGTCTATTTCTGTTTTGACGCCAAAAACAAAAAGTGTTTTCTCCGTTCTAAGTGACCAGACTTTCTCCGCTCCGACGTTCTCGTGAACATCGGCTCCATTCATTCCGCTGAAGATTTGTGCGCTTCAGGAGTAGCTTCGAAACAAACAAAAAAAGAAGCCTGATACCTCTTTAAAAGAAAGAGAAAGAAATGAGGCCGTGTTCTCACTGACATCTGAATCAGTCATGTGATCAGCCTCGCTCCGCTCATCTGCGGGAGATCAATTGGAGTGTATTCCCCAAACTCCCAAGGATGCTGGGAGGAAGGAGGCGAGGTAGTAACTTCAGAGGGAGGGGAGGATGATTTCGGTGTCGAGAAGCACTTGGGTGAAGTGTATGGGGGGGGGGGATTTCTGTTTGTTGTCATGGTAACAGGCAGTGTGGTCTGTAAAACATATCCCTGGCATAGAGACTTGGATCCAGCGGCTCCTCGTGCAGCACAGCTCCCCTTCCACCTCCTCCATTTTGAACGTGGGAACGCTGATTGTGTTGCGAACGATTTGTGATGCTCCGACATCATAGGAGACACACACACACACACACACACACACACTCACAGACACACAGACACAGACACACACGCACAGACACACAGATTGGCGGAGCTGATGGGGGGGAACAGGCAGAGTTTCATCCGTAAAACTGGGCTGTAGTAGTATCAGGGTGTGTGCATGTAGGCTGCACAAATGGGAGGTGAGTCACTGAATTGTTGTGGGGAGCGCTGTGAGGAATACGTTTTTCTTTTTATGGAGTGTGGGATTTCGGTGCAGCCATGTGTGAAGGTGAGAGAGAAACAAAATGTCAACAACAGTAACGTTTACTGTAAAAGGGTGATACCCGAGCACGGCTGAGGATCTGAACCACATACACAGCGATGGGTGGTACCCGAATAGATTTTCATGACTTGCAGATGTAATTAACTCGCCATTATGCATTATGATTACAGATACTCCAAAAAGTATTTTCCCAAGGCCACTCAAACAGTGGCAGTAGGCACAGTTCAATCAGCATGGACCAAACCTTTATCCTGCTTATTTTTGCTTTTTGGAGGTTCTTGTAACCTGAACAGTAAGGAATATAGAAGAGTAAGAAAATATAAGAGGCATTTAGATTATACTGTCTGTTAAAATGTGAAGCTTTGTGGTTATTTGAGTGCAAGGAAATATTCATAATATATCAATCGGAGTCGGGGGAACTCCTTACAAAACTGAGAGACAAATACGTGACTGAAGTTTAAGTAATCTTCATCACGTGACTTGATTTTTCATATTCTTCATCTGGTTTTGTGGTTTCAAAGAGGCGGCAACCTTTGTTTCTGCTGAGTGAAACCAATGCGGAAGCGTCTTAAAACCTGCATTCTCTCTACTGTCCATCAGGGGGCGACTCCTCTGGTTGTATAGAAGTCTATGAGAAAATGACTCTACTTCTCTCTTGATTTATTCCCTCAGTAAACATTGTAAACATGAGTTTATGGTCTCAATCTCTAGTTTCAAGTCTTCTTCAATACAGCATGATGTTCATTTAGTAAATGATGCTCCATTTAGAGTCAAACAGACCATAAAGTAATATGCTTTATGGCCTCTAAATTGAGTGTGAATGATTGTTTGTCTACATGTTGTGTGTTACATACAGTCCACCTCCTGCCCAGTGTGAGCTCCCCCAGGACCCCAAACAGGATATAAATGATGGATAGACTGCTGCTGAATAAAATAAAACATATACTTCTCATATAAAGTCTTGAATTTTTAAGACTGGAAACGGAAAAAAATATAACCTGCCAACTGACAGAATTAGGATTAACTTTAGGATAGGAAGAGGGGGGGGGATTAAAGCGAGGAATTAGAAACCTACAGAGGGTTTAGGTTACGGTTTAAAGAGTTGAACGTTGTCAGCGGAGGTCGTCAGATGTGAAGCGTGTTTTTGTGTGTGTGTTTCACGGAGGAGGAGACAGACGTCTTGTTTGTCTACGAAGATCTTGGACTCGGCCTCTTTTGAATCTGACAACACTTCACTGCAGCGAAACAGACAGACTGAGAGACCTGCACTATCACACACTCTCTCTCTCCTTCAAGGCACACACACCAGAGCGACTGACGAAAGCAGGGTATGCCATTCACTCCTCACTGTAATCCCCCCCGCTGTAAACTGTCAGAAGTCTGAGCGTAAAGCAACACTTTCTCGCTTTCCTTCAAGAAAATGGAACTAAAATTAGCATCACCTTTTTTTTTCTTTTTTAAAAAATCTTGTTTTTCCAGGCACGTAAATAGACCACAAACACCTCGCAGGGAAACAAAAGCCCCCCCCCCTCGTCTATTCTGAACATCACACAGTCTGCGCCTGGGAGCTCAGGCTTTGCATAAAATGAGCATTGATAAATTTAGCAGTGCTTACGTAACGCTCACGCTCAGTTTGAATCTTACTGATGAGGCAGAAAAATACTTTTTTTTATTTATTTTTGTTTTATTCGTTTCAGCTTCGCTCTGCTGATGATTTTTTTGCACTTAAAAAAAAACAGAACAGCAGTGATGCTTGACTAGGAGTCGGCACGTGGAGTCGCTAAGCTGACTGACTGCCACGCTGTGAAGGTAATGTTATAGAAATGTTTGTCAGAAGTTACCCCACCCACACACACACACACACACACACACACACACACACACACACCTCCACCTCCTCCACAACCTGCAGCCTCAACATGAATATCCTCAGAGAAGCTGTCAGTCTATTTCGGTGTTACCTGCGTTCAACTTCCACTATGCAAAATAAAAGTATCTAGTAGAGATTGTTTTGAAAAAAAAGAAAAAAAAGAATGAAGTGCACACTGTTAATATATTAAAAAGAAAATGGTATCCAAAAGAGTAGCTGTTTGACAAATAGCTCTGACAGTAAGAAGAATAAACCCTGTCAGTTGTGCAGGATGTGTTCTTTTCCCTTCACTGCGTCCGGAGGCAAGGAACGCTCAGAAGCACCGAAGCGTGACGGTAAGAGATACCATCAAAAGAGTGCGTTAGCCGAGGAGAAACCACCCTCCTCCTCCACTTTTGGATGGACGACTCTGAATCAATCTGAATAGTGCAGTCACAGACCCATCTATTGTATTAATTCAAGAGAGAGCCCCCCCCACACACACACATACAGTCCTGACGTGGCTTCTGGGTTGGTTGGAGAGGGCAGACGGGGGAAAAAACAGCAGCGTGGCAAAGCGAATGTCAATTCACCTCATCCCCGCCGAAGCAATTACCTCTCCAGAGACCGTTGCTTCCAGACGGTCTCGCATCCAGAGGACTTGTAGGGAGAACATACGGGAGCCCCAGCGCACAATCTCTTTCCGATTCTCCGCTGGCAAAATGACCACCGAGCCGTGCCGAATGTGGATCAGGAGCCAGAAAAGAGAGAGAGAGAGAGAGATGAGCATGGCACCGGCAGGAGGAATGCTGGGTAATACAATGCCAATGTGATAAGCCTTTAGGGATACTACTCTGTCCATTTGTGTTCAACATGAGAAGACACTCACTGGTGGTTGTAGGCGCTGTGAGCACCAGGTGGATGGAACGTGTGGGGGCCGATCACACCGAGACACGACGCTACAGGTGAGGGCCCTAGAAAAAACGGCCCTTGGTAAAGCCAGTTGGACGAAACGGCTGACTACACGAGGCGATCAGATGTAAACATTGGGGGAAAAATGATTCAATGCATATATCATCTCCTGCTTTTTCTCTAGAGTTGAATGAGGAGAAGCGGAAAATGATATAGTTCATTGTAAGTAAAGAATCTCTAAAATCAAGGTCAGTTCCTAACACATCTAGCAGCATCTTGCTTGATTTGATCTGCTGCCTCGGCCATTTGTGACATTGACGAGCGGTGCGACTCGGCACCTGGCGCTGAAAAGTCGAGAACATTTTGAAGGTGAATTACAACTTCATCATGAAGTGTAATCTTGTAAAAAAAAAAGAAAATTGCAATAAACTTGACTAAACACAGTTGTTGGAAGGAGATGTTTTCACAGTATTATTACATTACATTACATTACATTACAGTCATCTATTATTAAATAGATATTAGAAAGTGAATTCCTATCAGTAGCTTATTGATATATAACTTAAACAAAGCACATATTTAATGAAAGACACAATCAATAGTAATAAATTCCCCCCAAAATAATATGCAAACGGTACCATCGAACTTTTCAAACAAAAGACAGAAACACTTCCAACTTAACAGAGCAACTTAAACTCAAGACATCTAGATTAATTCAAAGAATTCAATTCATGTTACTGTTACTCAAAGTGTTTATCTTGGCATCAATTTGGGGGAATCGAGAATGGTGGAATTTCACTGGTATTGGTGTCAACTACTAGATTTCTGGTATCGTTGCATCCAAAAGTCTTACCTTAAAGCATGTGGGCAAACAAACACTGACCTCCAGAGAGCAGTTAACATAAATTGAGTTATTAATACACTCACAGACCTGAATGTGCCAGATAAACTTGATTCCAAGCAGAAATGCAGTGACAGACGGCCACTCAAACTTTCTTCCTCTGGACGAGACGTGAAGGACGAGGTATGTCAAAGATGGACAGATGGGAAGCGCGGTGTCCCTTAAGCCCATTTTACTAATTAAGGTCTGATGATATGCGATGTTCAAACCGCCTCCCCAAGCTATTTTTCACCACATGTTTGGGTACACAAGAATCCTGACCTCTGGCTTCCACAGATGCCGTTTTCCAAAGACACAAGGAGGCCTCTCAGCTGCATATAGGGTACGACGGAGAGAATTTTGAAAAGAACTCTTCTCCCGTTATCACAATGCTCTTTCAAATATCAAATGTCAACAGGCCTTTCCCTGAAACGCCAGAGGAGGTTTGGAGTTACGGAGGAGCTTTCTCGCCAATTATATCTACATGCACGCCGCAGCATCAATTACCAGGAGAAATCACCTAAATCAGCTTTTATTGATTTGGATGTTTACATGGTTCAAAGTTAAGCGGTTTATCTAATAACACACTTTTTATGGATTCAGTTAATGATTTTGGGAGTATGGGTGATAAGAGGAAGCAGTTTTCACATCTCTTCCTCTTTCTAAAAAAACAGATTTTGCACAAATCACACGCTAAATGTTGGCAGAGACATATGCTGTCGTTATGACATATATCTGGAAATACAGGGACAGAAAGTGCTTCAGTCTCAAGAGATTAAGTGGGTCAACACTACACAGAAAGGTGTCTAACAAAAATAACAGACCAGATGGAGGTGAAGAGTGGCATTTCCTCCTCTGAGAATGAGGAGTTATTTTGGGTGTTCCTAAATAAAAAGTCCCTTTAGTTTTCTGCAAAATACAACGTCAGTTGGAGTACTTCCAAGGCTTGGATATGCATGAAACTCACGACTCGTCAGTACAAGAGATGAACATGAAGATAACTGGGTCTTTGATAACATACTCAAAAAGGTACAATAAAGTGTACACAAAAATATGAGGAGAGGAGTGAAACATGACTTCTAAGATTCATTTCAGTAAGAAGCACCGAGTGTAATCACCAAGCTTTCATTTTTGCTACTTTCCTGTAAATGGAAGTTAAAGAAAATGATGAAATCTGATTAAATATTCAGCAGTTTAAATCACTTCAGACTTTTGGTCACTTTTGGATAAATTTGGTAATTATGTCTCTGTGTTATTTTCCCAGCTGCATCGTTAAGAATTTCCTCCATTTCTGATTCTCTGCTATGACTGGCCTCTTTTCTACAGCAACGTTGGGTCGTTTTAGTTAAAACATAATATATTTTCTGTGCTGAGGAACATCTGGGATATCATTTAAAGATAATTATGAAATGGGAATTAACAGCTGTGAAAACACTTATGATACACTGCTGGTGGTGAACAGGCTGCAAACTCCTGTGCCGAAGTGCCTTAAACCTGCATTCTCTCTACTGTCCATCAGGGGGCGACTCCTCTGGTTGTATAGAAGTCTATGAGAAAATGACTCTACTTCTCTCTTGATTTATTCCCTCAGTAAACATTGTAAACATGAGTTTATGGTCTCAATCTCTAGTTTCAAGTCTTCTTCAATACAGCATGATGTTCATTTAGTAAATGATGCTCCATTTAGAGTCAAACAGACCATAAAGTGGAGAATGCTTTAGGGCGGGGCTACCTTGTGATTGATATACGGTATATTAGGAGCAGACTCATCCCCCTCCCTGCTCGGATTTTGTTTTGTCTTGTCTTATCAGAACCCCGTCACTAGCGGTATTTGACATTTTAACATTAACATATGTCTTCTTGCTGAAACGACTGTCGTTCTTCTTGGGGCGACAGTCTTAGTATTGAATTGGATCATTATTATTATTGTGTGTATTAGAAGATGGGGTGCTGTTTAATTCAAGCAGGTATTATGATTTTTTGATAAATTACTGAGGTCTATGCAAGACTCTAACTCTATTAAAAATAATCTAAACTACTTCATGTGCTCTTTAACGCTCCCCTGCTCTTTTTCTTAATGTATGTACATTATTTATTTTCCCTGTGCACATGCATGCAAATATTGGTCAAGAACACCTTGGCTGAAAAGTTAGAGGTTCTGAAATTGTAATGTTTTTTAAATGATCTACTGTGTACCGAATGACTAATGCAGCAGGTGCTGCAGAGAGAAGATGAAAGGCTGACGGTGGATATGGATGCTGAGAGGTTTCAGAGAGAAACAGAACGCAGTGCTTGTTCAATGCACTGCGTGTCCCTAAAACACCCTGTTAGGCAGCTCAAAACAAAGCCTGATACAAACACTGACTTTGCCTCTTGATATGATTCCTGTATTATATGATTCCTGCTACCTATTTCCTTGTATTTTCCTCATCCTTACTAAGTACTATTGTTGCCAAAACCTAACTAAGTACAATCTTTTCCAAAAACCTAACCAAGTTGTTTCCTATGAAGACAGAAGTTTATTTCTACCGTGTACATGCAACAAGAGGAAATTGACAAGTGTTGCTGTTTTTTGGAATAACTGAACCGTTGTATGAGGAGAAGTTGATATTAGAATAAAGCACATATAGCTGTACTGATGTATCAAGTACTGATAAGAACAGTACAATACGTCTTTTCTGATTTTTTCTTAAATTCGGAAACTTCAGTATCAACCTCAGAAATCCAGTAACAGTCAGGCTTTAACCGACTCCTAAACTGTAATGCAAACACATGACAAATAGTATTTGCCTTAGTTTTCAGAAAAGGACAGCCCATCACAGGACGAGGAACCAGTGTTTGTAGATAAAACCACGGCGGCAACCTCCAGTTCTAAAGAGTGAAGCCAATGCGGAAGTGCCTTAAACCTGCATTCTCTCTACTGACCATCAGGGGGCGACTCCTCTGGTTGTATAGAAGTCTATGAGAAAATGACTCTACTTCTCTCTTGATTTATTCCCTCAGTAAACATTGTAAACATGAGTTTATGGTCTCAATCTCTAGTTTCAAGTCTTCTTCAATACAGCATGATGTTCATTTAGTAAATTATGGTCCATTTAGAGTCAAACAGACCATAAAGTGGAGAATGCTTTAGGGCGGGTTTACTTTGATTGACAGGTCGCTTCCGCTACCAGAGCCGTATACGGTGTCTCTACATCACTCCTATATATTCCAAATATGGTAACTTCTGTTCATTGGTAGCAAAAAAACAACATGGCGACAGCCGTAATCCAAGATGGCGACGGCATAATCAATGAACTCAAGGCTTCAAAACGGCGCTCTGCGAACCAATGGGTGACTGCATCCACCTCTCATATACAGTCTATGCTCAAGCCCCCAGGCACACCTCTGCGGGGTCACCTGACCACGGGGTCACCTGACCACGGGGTCACCACAGCGTCCACATGCGGCCTCCTGGTAAATAAACACTCCGACTCCTTTCAAAGCTCTCATACAAGCACATGTGTGACACTTCAATTTAGGTGTAATACGGAGCGTTTTCTTTCCAACTGTGTTTAACTCTGAACCAAGAGAGGATGATGACAAACTCACAGTCATCCTCCCGTTGTTCATGCAGAGTGTTGTGAAACAGAGAGAGAGAGAGAGAGAGGTCAGAGAGCAGTGAGACAGGTGGAGACAGAGCGAGCAGGGAGGGGGGGTGGTTGCAGTGAGATGTGCGCCTGCAGTGAACGTGACCCTCCCCGTCTAGACAAAACCAAACACCACCAATACTCACCAAGTCCCCGCAGGCTGGAAGCCTTAAATCAGTCACATAAACGAATGCGTGCGTCCACCGGTTGTTGGGCGATGCTACGCTCTTCTTGCAGAGTGCACATTTCTTTTATTACTCTTTATTTCTTAATGCATTTGTGCCCCTTTTTTTCTTTTTTCTACGAGGCTGACAAACACTTAAAAACCTTTTATATGTAGGCTTGATTTAATAATGGGAAGCGAACATTTAAAAGTAGATTTCTTTCATATAAAACTTTTATTTCAAATCCACAAATCAATGTTTATGTAAGCAGTCAAGGCAAATAAATCAATCAATCACTCAACAACACCTCCTACTTTAAGAGTCAGGTAAAGCTGCAGAGTAGGTTTTCATAATCCCACAAATGTTTATGAATTCTCTGTTTTTTATCATTTCATTTACTAGTTGTGTTCTTGAGTTCTGTTTCCTTTTCTCCCCCCCCCTGCTGAAAGCCGTTCCTCTGCTGCTGCAGTGACAGAATTTCCCCACAGGGATCAATAAAGTTTCATCTCATCTTATCTTTTATGAATCTGTGCACAAGGGCAAAACCATCCGTAACATAAAAGGACACGACGGTCGTGAGGCCGGGGAACAGAGAAGCGACCCGGAGAAGCTCTGCGGCTTTATGTCCGGTGCTTTATGTCTGTATGCAGATCATTTTGCATAAGCAAATATGTTTTAAGGGGGAAAATTGTGATGGCACACTGATTATGTTTGTCTTCACTGCATCAAAGAGAACATTGGAATATGTCTGCAATAAATTCACAGCATAAAAAAAGTCATATCAATGGGTAAAGCTGCTTAAATATGGTAAAAGTTATAATGTGGGTCTTATATTTATAGTTTTATTCTGACTAAGCTGCAAAATATGCTCCTGCAAAGTGAATTAAAATAACTGAATGTTGTACATTGATTATTATTATATATTCAGCCTTTCGTAAAAACAGCTACCAGAAATAATGAACCTACTTGATTTAAACTCATTTATTTTTTGCATTTAAGCATAAACAACCTGCAGAAGTATCCCAAAACGTCCTGATTCTGATTGTGCAGGCTTACGATTTCTCAGCTGACAGTTTATTTTATCAATGATGAAAAGCATTTAGCAAAAAGGCCAGAGAGTTTAAAGACTAAATCGAGGAGTGCCAACCCAAATGAGCTGGCACGCTGCACAAGTTTTGAGAAGCGAAGCCTCCAGCTGCCTTCTGTTCACCGCTATTGATCATCAGAGGAGACGGACTGGCAGCATGTAGCGATGGTGTGCCGGTCCAGGTCCCCTAGACCGGATCTGCAGAAGAATTAATGTCTTTAGTGCTTTATGCACGGACCATCTAATGAGTTCTGGAACTGAGTCTGCTTTATAAAAGTACTGTATGTGCTCAAAGCTTCAGCTCTTTCCTTTGTCTTCTCACCTGGTGTGTTACTGTTCACAATTAAAATTCTAATGCTTCATCTGGGAATAACAGAGCACACTCTAAATACAGTGTGTATGACTTACTGTGTAGTACATCTGAATAAATGAGGAAGACATAAAGCATTGAAATACAAGTATGATATGATGGATTCAAACACATGTATATTATACTGTTATACATTTTAAACAATTGAAACGTATTCATTCACTCTTGCCTGCTTTATGGTAAATGTGAAGTATTTTTTGACTGCATATCTGAAGCTACCAGCCCTCCGTGGCTCTCTACGGATTGTGCTGAGTGGTGCAGCAGCTCTAAAATGTGCCCATTACCTCAAATAGAGTCCCTTTCTTTTCCCTTTTGTATTGGATGCCAACGCAACACACCCACAAAATGACCACAGAAATAGTTCATAAAAGTTTGCCTTTGAGCCATTTCAGTAGGAAATAGATGAAAAAAATAGAGTTATAGTCAAATAAATCCTCCCCTGTTATAAAGCTTTAAAGCAGAAATCCCGGAGGCACGGCGTACTGCTTGTATTTCTTTTTTAACTGGACTCTATAATACTTAACTCATTGAGTGCTGTAGCGTTACATAATGCATATCTATAATCTATATAATTTAACAAGCTAAAAATGATGATACCAGTACCAGTACCCTTGGATACTAATAGGGATGCAAAGGATCACAAAACGTATCATGGTTTTGAGTCACAGATCGGATCAGAAGAATAAAAAAGGGAGCAAATATAACTTCGAAAGTTCACTTAATTGCATTTCTTTTTGCCGATGATACCGGTTGCGGATCGTCAATGAGACATATCGGCCGATACGGATCATTTTTGTTGTTGTTTTGTTATAGCAGCTGGTAAACAAAATCTGGTAAATCGGCCCAAAGTCAGTGTTAATCATCAAAAGTTCTAAATGTTAACCGTATACATTGTTATAGTCATCTGTTAGTTGCATAAAAACTCACTATTCTAATGATTAGGAAATAAAAGATTGTAATTTTATTGATAAAAACACATTGTCATTAGCAGTTCTAGTGATGTATCTATCTTCAGTCTTCAGGTAGAAGTGAAATGCATCCTCTGCACTGAACTGTCTAGTTGACTATCTTAATCAGGACTAATTGGCTATGAACTCTGGGTAAATGAAGACTTTTGTCAAACTAAAATACCGCTCAGCTCTTCATCACCTCAATTCTAATGGGAGTATTAAGCAGTGAGTGTAATAACACTGTCACACTGTTAGCTCACCAGTCACATCCCACAGTGGACGTTCACTTAGCGTCCATCTCTCCGACTCACAGTGGATCAGAGCAGCAAAGAGGAGACTTGATTCTAGAGGACCAGCAGCACCGAGAACAGTGTTCGAGGACACTGCAGAAACAGCTCAGGTGTTGAGAAATGGTCTGGTGTTTAGTCCAGTATGCATTTTCAACATTCAGCTACTTCATTCTGTATAGTAATACTAGGTCACATTCAAAACAGGAAAGTTTTACGTAGCAGTAAATTAAGTCCCACAAGATTTACACCGTGCACCTGAGCATGAGGGATTCTTTGGAAACTGCTACGTCAAGCTTATTTAGAGGAATTAAAGACATTCACTGGAGCGTATGAGATTCTGTGGAATGAACTATTCATTCCCCTTATGAATAACCAACAACATATCTCATATCTCAAACATCTCAATCACAGAAATACATGAATATTCATCCATTTCGTTGCCTTTTTTCAAAGCAGCACTAAGTACCATAACTGGTTGTGTCATATCAAAGTCCACGCATGTATATCCCTCTGCATCTACAGAAACCTCCTCCACCTCCTACAACACAAGCAGATTTAAAGCTCAGTAAATAGTCTGACTGAGGAGGACTACACCTCACAAACCTTTTGTGGACTGAGGTTGGGTGGAAAATGAAAAGAGGGAATGTGTAATTTGAACGGCTCATTATCTTTGTAAAGGGTGCGGGTTGATTTGCAAACAGATTAACCTGTTTGTATTTGTAATTCTCCCCTTCTTCATTTGTTCTTACTTAAAACTAGAGCTAACACAATACAACTTCCCTGAAGCTGAATACAGGAAGACATGAACAATCCAATCCCTCAGTAGGGGCATTCTGGGGGGGGGTAATTGTTGTAAAGAGACAGCTGTGATCCTGTTGGAATGAGGGATAATCTGTGAGGTTGCGTTGTGTATGTCGTGTACTTTGCTTGTCTTTTGGCCTGCACACAAAAGAAGAATTAGCCGCAGTTAACAAAAGCCGGAAATTTGTCAATGGGGAAAATTAGACGTCACTAATAGGCTTTGAGTTTGTGTGTGAACGAGATCACAGCAGGCCCCGGCTTTCCCCACACAAAGTTCACTTCATTTCATCCGGCAGAATGTGACAAACACAGCAATGACTTTAACATTATAGAGGTCAACATCCCAAAAAAGCTACATGCAGCCCCTTAAAGGGCTCGAAAGCCTTTTTACAGATATCTTGCATTTCCCTCTAAAGTTGAAGCAATCTGCTGCTCTGTTTCATCAAGATTACAGCTGGAATGGATCTCAAAATGTATACAGATGAAACAAAATATTTCGTAAATTAACAAGAGCTAACAGAACTATTAGCCAACTCAGTTCTGAAACCAAACATGAAATCCAGCAGTCTCTGTTATGTACATCATATAACATTCAAATCACTGAAACTCGTCCCAAAACATGAATCCAGCGTCTCCTTTTTAATGGCAAAAGAATAAAAGGCAGGAAACATGGTTTGAATTAGCAACAAAGTGAGCCCAATTGAGCATTCATGTATTAAAATAACTGAATCAAAGGCACCAACACCCAGAAACAAGATGGCCAACAATCTTTTCTTTACTTTGGTTTTGAATTTGCTGCATGAACATCAGCTATTTTTCTTGTTTAACCAGTTAAAAGTACCTTATTCTTCCAAGAAAGCACTGCTGTGTGTGAACGACATTAATCCAAGTTTATTCTTATTTATTCACTCACTGTTTCTCACACAAAAAGAGCACCACACAGACACCTGATTCACGAGGCAGCGACGTGGGAACGCGTAGTTTAATGCAAGTATATCTCCGGCCTCACACCTATGGGTGGCCCAACCCACAGTTTGCTTCCAATTTCAATAAATGCCTTCTACCATAGGAATAACATTGAATAAGTGTTTGAAGGGAAACTTTTACAGTTTTTCATCCCGCTCTGTGTCACTGCAGTGTGGGTTGGTAACTCCAGCTGAACAGCGAGCCGTTCTCCCTCCGTGCATGTCCACACCGCAGAACCTCCCCTTGCTCATTCACTCAGAACCCACCGGCAAACCTCCACCGCTCGTGTTGAGGTCAACACGCCGACCATAGACTGACATTCACTAATAAATAATGCTAAATATCTTTTAAATCACTTCTTAAGATTTTTACAGACTGGATTTTTTTTTGTGATGTTGTCTTTTTACTGTGTTTTTGATTTATTTTAGCGTTTTTTAATTTGTTTTTTTATGTATTTTATTTCTTAGTTTGTTCTTTAAGTATTGATTGTTTTGTTTTTTTGTTTCATCTATTGTACTGTTTTACAATAGATGGGTTTAAGTCATGTCTTAGTTTGTCTTTCTGTTATATTGCCTTGCTTTGTCTGTCAAAGCACTTTGTAAACTCTGTTTTTAAAAGGTGGTATATAAATAAAGTTATTATTATTAGTAGTAATGGTATTATAAACTCACTCCATAGTGTTTTTTTGCATGTGCAGAACTGTAAAAAGTTAATATCAACATTAACTTTTGCTCTTTAATGTGTAAACCTCTGTTAACCTTTTGTCCGTTGCTGCTTCAAACAATGACATACAGTTCATCAACATTAAATGAACTTGACAGCTGAGCTTTACTCAGATACACCTAGAAGGTTGTATGACATCATCCTGTATATTTAGCCATGTGCTTGTGTTTACTCAGAGACAACGGAAGATCTGTGAAAAAATTAAAGAAAACAAAACAAATTTGCCTCAGAGCAGATCTATTTCTAATCTTTATTTCTGCATCACATTGCTGCTCATCACAGCCACACATCTTCCTGTAGGCTCTTCGTGAGGACGAGTGAGTTATTTCGGTCTAAAAACAACAGCGCTACCAGCTTGAAGGGTCGCAACCTTGGCTGTGACTAGTGGTCAAAGCAGCGGCTGTAAAACATTTCTCTATATTCTTCACAATAAAAGCCCCCCTGTTATATGTCTGCAGCATAAGAAGACTTGTTATTTATTGAAGAATAGCCTCTAAACAAAGCAGCAGTCATTATAATGTGTCACGTTCGGAAATGAGCCTAGAACAAAATCATCGTTAATGTTATTTTTGAAAACTGTTTCCTTTCCTATTATAGGTCAAAATATCTAAAAAAAAAAAGGGCCTATTGTTAAGAGATATGAGCTGAGAAACGGCTCCTCGGTTACTATATATAAACTGTGACTTTGGGGTTGGGACCTCAGCACCTTGGAAGTCCTCCAACATCAGATTCATGGCAGCACACAGAAGACGATTATCATTGTGGAACGATAAAAGTGACCCACATCTGTCAGCTGCCAATGTATCATTTGCAGAGAGTGAAATTGCAGCGGCCAGTGATGAATGGAGCTGCTTCCCCGGCTCAATGTGACGCCGGCTGGCTCGCCGTCCAGCACCGGGAATACTGACAAGAACCGTCAGAGCAAAACAACTCTAATGTCCACCATTTGGTCATTTGGATTTCAAATTTTATCAACATGGTAAAAAAACAACAACACCTAGAATGGGTGATTGGAGTTCAAATGAAGCATGTGAAGTGGGAGCACTTTATTATGTAAGTAGTACTTTTTTTCCACATTTCTAATTTCTTGTTGTTGTTGTTGTTGTTTATTACTGTTATAATGTCATCTCTCTGCCTTGTTTACATTGTTATTGCTTTTAATGTTTCTGTCTTTTCCATGTAAAGTGCCTTTGAGTACCTTTAAAAGCACAAAAAAGTTTTATTATATTCATATTTCCATTTAAGGAGACTTTTAATGCTTTTACTACATTAATCTCATCAATTTCCAGATAAAGACTTTATAAACAACATGAGATAAACTCAAATTTATTCTGATGTTAAGAATTATAAACCTTCTAACTCCAGAATTATACAATAACTCTTTTGTTTTCGTTTCAGCGACGGGAAAAAATGGTAATGACACAAAGGATGATTCATCATTCATAAATAACAACATGGCTATTTAAAAATCAAAGAATAGGTCTATATATTTAACAATCATAGCACACGCATAACAACGAGGCATCAGAGCGCTAGATACATTTTGAAGAAGAGACATTCACTATGTCAATTCTTAATCAAGTACTATAATCTTCTCAATGTGTAGAGGAGCATGTCATCCATTAATTCATTTTTAAATAATGAAACATTTCTTTGTGTTTTTCAAATAAGATATTACAAAAGCTGGTCATATCATTATCACAATATAATGAGAATATTTATATTATTGCAAATTCATGCAAAATCATACAAAATAATCAAACTGTTGCCTCTGTCGAGCCGTGACGTTTAGCCTGCAAACATCTAGGGCTTATGGGAAATGGCTGCTAAAAACATCAATATTTAATTACGATATTAGATTATCCTTATCCTAACACATGGAGGGAAACATAAATACAGCTGCTAAGGTTCTAATTATTAGCTTTGGTTTATGTGTGTGGTTTTTGAATGAGGTTTTCTTACTTCCTGGATCAGAACCCACAGGTTCTGGTTTCCCTCTGCTCTCTATAACATTGAGGTGCCAGATCTCTGCCACAAAGCTGTGTGAAGGCTTACCAAAGAGTTAGAAAATGTTTTGAGGATATACTTTTGAAGGAAAGGAGCACTAAAGAAATTTACTGTGAAAGCCCATCAAACTTACTCAACCTCCTCATGGCTTAATGCGCTGGAGCCGAGCTGCCTGTTGGATGAAGTGGATTCCCCTTAGGTACTTTTTTCTGCAGCGTGACTAAGTCCCCCCAAACTACAACAAAATCAGCATTCGTTTGCTGTTTTGAACAAACAGAAAGAAAAAAAACAAGAGAGGGCATACTAGTGTATAGTGACAGTGGGATGATCTTGGGATCACCTCCGGGTGGTTGTAGCATTTGTTTTTCTCCTTGTCTTTTGGCTCTATATGTGTGTTTGTGATATTTAAAAACCAATGCTCTTTAAATAAATACATTTATGTCGCCATTTAACAAAGAAAAACTGTTAAAAATGCGGGTTAAACAGCACACATATGTTAATCCAAAGATTACTGAACAGAAAAAATGACATTTTCCGTTCTAGTTGGAATAAAAAAAGGAGGTTTGATTGTGCAAACTGGCAGCTGATAGCCTGACGTCATTCAGCCACATCTGTAAACATGTGAATGCACTGCTGCTCCTTTTCCTCATGCCCACAAAACCACTCCAATTGCTGTAAAAACGCCCCAAATAGCCTTAATGCACAATGAAATTTGACAGTGCTCTGAAGTTTTTTCACTTTGGCAACTGAGTATTGTTTTTGTTCTATGCTTAGAAATGAAGCCCAGACTTTTTGCAACACTAAGGTAAGAAAGATGGAACAAGCAGCCAGAGAGCTGACAGCTGATATACACACAGTCCATTAACTTCATCGAATGAGAGATGATGATGTTAAAGCCTGAAGTACAGCTAAATGTTTTATGAAATCTGGATTAATGAAGTCTTCAACAAAAAGTATACATATCCCAAAGAAAATATTGATCTAAAAGCACACAAAGTGAGGATTTACTGCAGAAAGAAACATGTTAAAGATGATGAGTTATGAGTTTGGATTTGAAGATGCTATGTGGGTCAAACGTTGCACAGACGCTTGCAACTTGCTTGAAAACAGTTTGTTTCTGTATGATTTGTTCAAGAACAAAATGTTCAAGTGAAATTATTCTCTGGAGCCGACTCGTGTCACATTGAAGTACTATAGGTGCCTCTGAAAAATCTCCCGGTGGAGCTTAGGGTGACCCACACGCTCCAGAATCAGCGTGACACACCGTTAATCACGTCCGGTCATTTATCTGTCACAGTCCGCCCGAGTGTCGGGCATTGAGGACGGACGATTCAACGCAACCGTCACACAGCCACCTCCAGCTGTCCGTCTGAGCGGCTGTCGGTGTCTCAGAGCCAGTTCAGTTTGGGCCCCTCTGACTCATGCACTTCATAGTGACACTCCGACGACTCACCACTGAGTCAGTCCAACACCTGACCGACACTGAGCAACCCTTCTTCTTTCACTCGTCGAGTTTAGTTGGCAGCCATGTGGCTTTTGCTGACCTGATTTTTTTATTTTTTTTACGAACATGAACAACAATTTAGAGGGCAAAAACTTTGTATCTATAAAAGTGAACACAAAGGACCAATGCACTTGGTTGGCATATGCTTTCATTACATTACAGTCATTTAGCAGACGCTTTTATCCAAAGCAACTTACAATCAGTAGTATATTACATATATAAAAAAAGACGAACTAAAGTAAACAAATGGAAGAAGAACTCAAATTTTTACATAAAAATGATCTGAAGTCTACCCTTTACCTCTATCCTGAATTTTAGATTAGATTAGATAAAATAAGGGTTTGACGAAATATGAGAAAAACTAGTATACTGATTAAATTCATTGTTTCCCATTCATTTTTGGCGGTCCATTGAATGATCAAAATTGAATGCCACATATTGATTTTCTAATTATTTTATGACTGTTGCAGTGCCGTTTGGAACGCTTGGAACAAACCAGGCCAATTGTTTGGGCCCCTTAAGTGCTGATGTAGCGTTGTTAAAACCGCTCATCGCTGTTCGAGCAAAAGTGATGTCACGAGAAGCGACAATTCAGTACCAAGTCAAAGAAAAAAATCTGATGGTACTCGTTTTTCTACAGTCCCGCAAGGACCATACGTGGGGCCCCTAGAGTTTTCATGATGCGGAAAACATCACGGGATTTGATGAGAGAAAATGGGATCAGCATATCTTGGAATTTGCCAAAAATGTGGATGCAATTTATGAAAACCAGGGTTTCCCTATCATAAAAATAAACATAAACTATGCTGCTATGTGTTGGTATCATTAACGGGCACGCTGCTGCTCTCCTCTCCTTGCCAAACACAAGTGGGAAAATACAAATCTAAAAGTAAAAACACTCAATGCCTCCACCACTGTGATCTAGAAATAGCAACTGTAAAAATGTAGCTCATGCTTTAAATAACACCCATTCATTCTCAGATATTTTTTCGTATGACATGTAAGTAAGTAAAAACTGTCTGAACAATCTTCGCTTTGGCGAATTGCTGCACAAAACGCTCAAATTTCCCCCTCAGACACTGTGAGTCAGTCGCATAAATTAAACCGTCATCCAAAAATTATAATTGTAAACATGCGTGTAACTCAGCACAAGTCAGCGTTTATCAGCCGAGGAGACAGGTAGCCCGGGGTGAAACTAACACGACTTCTGCAGACTTGATCTGGATACAGTTAGACCTGAGAGGAGGATTTCATACTCACATGTATTCATGTATAGCTGCATATATTTATATATATATATGAGTTGCATTTATGCTTTGTGAAAAGCTCCCAGCCTCCAAAATGCATCTGTGATACACGATATGTTAGTTCCTTATGAAAGGTCTATAAAAAGAAACACAGAAGCATAGATCAGGTGATACTATATTTGACTTTACAGGCTAGTTTTGTACTGAACTGATGGTAACTGTTTGAACATGAATTCGGTAGTACGTAAATTGTGAATAAGACCTGATGTTACAGCCAAGCAGAAACCTCAGAGGCTGAAAAATTAAGAAAATGCAAAACAGGAGCTGGTCTCAACGTTTGAATGCCAAACTTTAAAGCAGAAAAAAACATGTTTAGAGTCTGGTACCAAAAAGGTTTTGGTCTCTATCGCCAATACCCTCGTTCATGACAACTGTGTGGGAGTGATTTTCTATACATCACGCCTGTTTATGTTATATTAATGTTTAAATATATGCATAATTAGGGCCGTGGCTGCTTAAACTCTGGTCTGGATGTGCCCGAATCTGTTTCCAACAGGAAATGTAAAGTCCATGTTTCTCTGAAACTTTGCTAAAGCCTGGAATAACGTTACTGGACGGCACCATTGGTAATATGCCAATAGATGAAGACACTAAATAATAATAATAATAATAATAAAGACCCCTGCAACAAAAGAAAATCATTAAATGAACATATTCTGTAGATATAACTTGTTTTTCAATGTAGTACTTTTTGCTGAAAGATGCACCTCAGAATAAATACCACGTGAACCCAAATACTGCACATGTGCAACATTTTCAGAGCATTTACTATGAGATCTTTTGAAACTACAATTACCAATTTTTTTTCTCTGCAGTTCTGCTTCAGTAGCCTGCTAACTCAGAAATGTCCCGTCACACCACATTGGATTCTCAGTGCAGCCGTTTGTTCTGGCCAAATACCAATTGATTTTTTTGGAAATGACAAGTGGCCGGCGTCCAGATTGTTATATCATCATTCATTGTTTCGGGCCCCATCCAGATTAATTTGATCACAGCGGGGATACAAATGGTCCATCGGGCTGTAATGTGGCTGTAATATTGTGCCTGACATGATGTTCAACCCCACATGTTTTCGACAGGGAGGAGTGGATGCTTTAGTGACAGGAGGAGGACGTCCAGCAGTGAGAAGTTGCATCAATCTGTTCTCTGACAGCATCTCAGAACCAACGTCGTAAAACTGACTCATGTACAACAATGTGGAGATTTGATGAAACACTGATGAAATATGATCTGAAACACGAGGCACACTGTGTTGTTGTTGTTGCTCCCAATGTTATAAAAAGTCGAATCTGTTTTTAATTCTTCTATTATTATACAATGATCTGATTACTTTTCTCGTCTGAATATAATCAATATTTCAAAGATGCTTGCCAGACGATCAATGAGGTGAATCTCTACATTTCTCATCACAATTAGAACCAAGAACAGATTCATTTCTAAGACTCACCAAATACATACAGAGTGGTTCTGTGTAATGTGATTAGATAGTCAATTAATTATTTTGTATCAGTCTTTGGTCCATTTGTTCCTGCACAATTCATCCGATTTCATTTTTTTTTTGTCCATATTTTCAGTTTAGCGCTACCCATTTTTAACAACTAGCTTTGGAATTGTAAAAGAGCTCCTTCTAGATTACAAAAACAATCTGAAATCTGAGTTTAATCAGTTGTCTTTAGGGCTGTAACGATTCATTAATTATCCATTAAGAACCGTCGCTGTACAGAAAACAATGTGGGACCAAAGGTTCACAACTGAAAGGTCCGTCCAGAAACCTTAAGCAGTACGCCGTTACCGATACGTGTGTTGTGGTTGGCACAACAAGCTGGATCTGGAAGACAAAGCTGAAACTAAGTGGAGTTGTATTTTGTATTTCATGGCATAACAGATTCTGTCAGCCTATTGTGACCTGTTGCCTTTTGGAATAGTGTTTGTTAAGTGTTTGCACAATGTTATACAGAAATGTTAGCAACAGTTTGCCAAAGTTGCCAGTGGGTAAAATGCTACCTAAGTCCCTAGCAAAAGGATATTTGTTTGTTTTTGACACCAACACTACTGTCAAAATCAATAAAAAGAAACATTACCATATGCATTTGTGGTTATTTTCAGCAGAACCAAACTCACAACAAACCTTGACTCCTAAATCGGGGTTATGAACCAAACCGGGACTTCTGCGTTCCGTTACATCCATAGTTGTCATGGAGATGCCTCTATTGACACAAGGATGAGTAGCTGTTATATTTTCATCCATGGTAAACAGCAGAGCGTAACGAATCCTCTTCTGAAAACCACGCCCACCAGAGGAGAAACCGATCAGCGGCATTATATTCAATCAATGGCTGAAATGCTAATGAAACGCCAATGCCGGACTCTTATAACATAAGAATCAACCAAAAGGTTTGACCACATATACAGGAAAAAAAAATGTTATAGCTCTACGAAAAATGCATTTGCATATGTAATGAGGAAGTGGATCAGCTGATTGATCGCCAAAGCAACAGCACCAGCAATAATGTAACTGTTGACATGTTCTAGTTTTCTTTTCCAGCATGCCCAGCCTTAAGTCTGCCTTTATTGTGTGCATATTGATTTTAAATGCCTGCAATGATTTATCACACAACAAGAACATAACTTTCCCGTCAAAAAGCAGACATGATGTTCACTGTGATGGATCGCCTCGTGCAAGTTGCAAGACTTTAAAGGTTGATTTGCATAGAAATAAATTTAAAGTATAGTAGTAACCTGGAAAAACACACCATAAAAGCAGTCTGAAACGCTGAGGTGTGCTTTGGAGAATATAGTCAACAGTAATGTAAATTTAAATGATGGGATAGAAATAGCCTAAAACATGCAAAGCCATTGTTTTGGTTCTTTATATCAATCTTGATAAACAACTACAGTAATTTCAGTTTGATGTTCAATTTCACAATGCGTTTAATTCATATTTCATCATGCTGCATTTCATTTGATACCTGTCATCTGTCATCTTTGGATTCTGCTTGACTGATAATGTAATATTTCATCATGCTGCATTTCATTTGATACCTGTCATCTTTCGTTGGATTGTATATTAATCTCATAGAGTAGAGAGAATGACAACACCTCAGAACAATAGGGAGGACGACCTGAAAACTTAAATAAATGCAAAACCATATTCTATAAACAACGTGTCACAAAATAACGTGTCACTGAAAACCACTTAATTAAAAATTCTCAGATATGACAGAAAACAATATGGGGGTTCCTCAGCTTAAATCTGACAGAACACAATTGTTCATCTAACACCGATTTAAAGTCTCTTTTGTGTCAGATTATAACAGTACAAACGATAAAGAAGTCTTTTATATAATCAACTGATATGCAAATCTCATTTAATTTAAGTTCTCTTGGCGGCATAAATCCCCTGTTTCTAAATGATTCTACTGCCTCGTCTTGTTTTTGAACTTTATACTTTGAACACACTTCTTCACTTCTTGATGTAAACAGTAGAACATATCACTAGGAGCAAAAAGTTAAGTCATCAGAAATGAGTTCTTTAAGCAGATTTTCCAACATCTTTCCATTGAGACCACCATGTCTTTGGAGCCCAATGGCATTTCTTTCAAAGGCAATGTATTTAGTATTTCTAGCTTATGCCAACTTAGCTCAAATCAATAGCAGAGTCTATTGATTTTGCAAACAAGGGTGATTGTACTGTATGAATATGGGGCACTAATTTGGAGAAGTTCTTTATTTAAGATTTCAGTCGTAGCGTATTTCCATAAACCGATATCCCCTTTTAAATAAAGCCCCCACTTCAGAATCAGTCCATACATAAGAATACGACATATATTGTGCATATTTTTTTGAATGTGCAGAACCGCAAGAAGCACATATCATACAGCACATCTCAACCTATGGTTTTGAACTTTTATATGCTAACCGTTGATAGCATTTTGACTTTTGCTTCATTAAACAATGACAAACAGTTGGTCAAAATGAAAGGAGCTGAAATGAAATGGTCAATTAGATTTTTCTCTAGAGTAAATCAATAAAATAGTCAATTAAAAAAACAAATTAGTCTTTAGTCGCAGCCAAGCGATCGGACCAATCTGAACGAGCACACGGGCCAAATGAGTTTCATAAACAACAGTGCATGTCTCAATTATCAAAATTGCGTATGTTGTTTCCCTCTCTGCACGCTCTTAATACGACCCTTTCTTCTCCACATTTCCCCCCCAAATGCCTTTTATGTTGAGAGCCGACTGGACCTTGAAAACGTTCAGAGTTGAGCTTTGACGGGTCCATACAACGATGTCAGGTCCCATCCAGCTCAGAGGCTCTGTGTGTAGGCTTCCCTCCCTGCCACCGAGAGTTAGTTAGTGAGGTCAGCGCCTAGTTACATCACCGCTTGGCGCTCAACCTGATATAACTGCCCTGGGAGTAAAGCGGCCCACTCGACTATAGCACTGTGGCTGTTTACGTATGTACTGTATCATAGAAAAGAGAAAGAGATTTTGCAGTTTTTACAGGACAAAAGAAGCCTGCAAGCTCCTTACGACATTGATGTCAACACTCGTCAGCGACACACCACCTATGTGTGTAAAACGCTAGTGTTACTGTTTGGAAAAAGTTCCGCTGTCACAACTGCTTTCACTACAAATACTTGCTTGACAGCGCAGAACAAAGTGTGTAGAAAACGGCGCTGCTCGTACTCGCTGTCACATTTGGGGGTTGACGTTATAATGAGCCCGTCTGAACGAAATAGAAAAACCGTCTCCGTTGTGATCGAAGCCGCGTCAACGTCACCCGCGAACTGCAGCGGCCCAGAGCGAGACGAAACACCCTCCGATGCATCTCAATTGAGTCACTGATGCAGCCCTAACCCATTTCCAAATGAGCGTCTGGCAAGACCCTCCTTGTCTAGGGGGATAGGACGACTGCACGGAGGCGTGTGGACAAATGGTGAGGGCGTTGAGCTGCAAACAGAATGAAAATGACCGAGAGAGACAGAGGGAGATACCGAGAGAGAGAGAGAGAGAGAGACAGAGATGGAGAGAGGCATTTCACTGGCTTATTCAGCTCCCACACACTTAACGTCTCCATGTTGTCCTGCTTCTTTTTATTGTTTCTGTTTTTCTTTTTTTTTGATTCTGCGATGAATCACCCTGTGACCTACATCTGAGCAAAAAGAGAAAAATTAAATAGATATCATTAGGTGGCTGCTCCCGTCCACTTGTTCCAAATTACAGTCATTTGATAGCCTACCGCTCTTCCAGGGAGGCCCCTTGTGTGGAGGTTGAAGATTGTATGTGTGGCGGATGGATGGAGGGTTTGTCCGTTTACGAATGTGTGCGTTTTTTGGCTGATCTGTAACAGAACATGAAATTTGATTCACTCCTAAATGTCAAAGTGTAGTCAGCTGGCAGCTTCTCTTAATTTCAAAAGCGAACAAACCGTCCGTGACTTTCTCTTTCTCTCTTTTCCTTTCCCCACATCCTGTACATAATCATGAAAGGAAATATTACTTGTGATACCGCTTTTCCTCTTGATTTAATGTCTTGTCCGCCTTCTCATGAGCTCACACATCCATTGACCTTTCCAGTTTTGAATCAAACACATGAAACCCAAGAACAAGATTCATAAAGTTAGCAGACTTGAAAAGAGATCAAGAAGAGAAAAAAAAAAATCACATTTTCCAGACTAACTTGATCCAAAAACATTCTAGCGGTTGACCCACTGGCTCTCAGTTCGTAATGTTTTGCAGAAAAACTTCAACTCCAACTTACATTAAACTGCTGAGAAGAGCACGCTAAGCCTCAGCCTCAGGATGTGAGCAGATCATTCTCATTTCAGCACCACTGAATTATCATAATGAGCCGAATATGGATGTCAATGTCTATATATGACAAACATGCTGTTGCGAGCGTCCCTGAGGCGCTGTGTACATACATACATACACATGCACGTCTTCGTGTGAGTCCACTTTACTGTTGACTGAATGATTCAGTGCAATGTGCACTCCAAGAAAGCCATTTTCTTGCTCAACATGGGGGAGGAGGCCTCACTCAGAAGAGTCAACAACAAGCTGCACATCATATAAAAGGCGGAAAAAAGGGAATTTAAAGAAGGAGGTCAGACATATATGAGAGAAAAAGCCAAGTTGTTTTCAGAGCAGCTCATATTGGAGAAGGAATTACTACATTTGTGGACTAGTGATTTAATGCAAGATCCCCGGTTCGATCCAGACTGGGGACCTTTGTTTAATGTCACACCCCTTCTATCTCCCCATGTTCCCTCTCTACATCTGCACAGAAAAAACTCTTTAAAAACACAAAAGGCCAATATTTATTTTTAGCCTTTAGGTGGATTGGTATATGATAGTAGTAATAGCAGTAATAGTAGTTATTCTAATCAAGAACACAGTATAAATAAGAGTATTCAAATGGGAAATGTGTGCAAAATCACACACAAAAAAACCCATTTAATGTTCAATGCAGTGCAATGGTTTGTACTTTTATGCCAAAACTCTGGATCATTAATTTGGACAATAAAATGATATAAAACATAATAACTCCAGTGAAATGATAATATTGAAGATACTTTATTCGTAGCAGACTTCTCGCCATGTCACTGTGCAAACAAAGCACAGGTGTAAAAGATAAATTTAACGATAAGCTGCTTCAGTAGCAGCTGGCTCGCTGTCACAACTTAGTGAAACACTTCAGACGGGCCGTCGTTGATGTTATCAGTAACACTGTGTGTATTGTTGTTGTTTTAAACATTACATTTTAAATCTTGTCAAGTCTATCATGCCCATAGGAAAGAGTTGTTTGTGGCTATAATTGCTTCCTCTCTACTTGTGAAGACATCCCTTCATAGAATCAATCCAACGTATGGAGATGGGGGACAAAGTGTGTCTAAAAACACGTGGAAATGCCAGCCGTGCCGATTTCATCCTTCTCTCTAAAGGTTCTTAGGGGGGGTGCGCAGCTGTTGCTCCTGCCGTTACTAAGCAACCAAAACCCGCACACTGGGATGGCGAGGAGGATAAAGTTAAAATAATACCACGGTAAGCCTCACTAACTAAACTAAACAGCTCAAAACAAAGATACATTTCAAGCTACGTAATTCCCTCACAGTCTATTTTTTATCTTCAGCTTGACATTTCAACTGGGTGTTGTGATGTCATCGCTCTCACTTTTGAGGGCGCCTTCCGCACGTCTACATTAACAACGATTGATTTGATGGCGAAAATACACACAGCCGCGAAATCTCTGTATATGTGCCGATGTACCAGTCAGTCAATGCTCCAACCCTCATGCCACCTGGTAAGAGTTTAATCTTCAAAAACAGAGGGAATATGAACTTCCAATAGTGGCTCATATCTGCCAAACAAGACTGCATCCAGTTTTGGGAGAAACCCTTCCTGTCTCTTCTCTAAAAGCATGCTGCCCTCATCGCTGCCAGCTCGGAGGAGAATAGTGTAAAAAAAACTTTAGCTAAAGTTGTAAAATGAACTGCTGTAGAGAGCGAGCATGACCGACCATGTAAACCTTCTCCACGCTGCTCTCAGATTCTCCAAACACTGTGTCTGAAACACAAGCATTGGCTTGAGAACAGCTTCTGTTGTTTGGAGGGATCCTGCAGGTCAAAGCCGGAGAACAGTTTTGGAGTCCAGGATTGAAATGAAATTGAATTTGGAGAAAAAACTGTGAAGTGTTTCCACAGAGCTTCCAAAACACTATTCTGCCACTGGATCCAAATAGAAACCCTCTTTCTATTTCTTTCTCTCCCACGCACATACGCACTTTCACAAACCCTTGTTATGGGTTTTTCCCCCCTCAACATTACTCCCACACACACACGCCACGCAGTCACAGCTAGCAGCTTCAACCCCCCCCTAACGACAACATGTGCACATGCAGGCGTGGATCTTCCCAAGGCTGCAAACACACACACACACACACACACACACACACACACACACACACACACACACACACACAGTCATATGGCACACGAGCTTTGTGACATATAATGACCGTGAATCGACATAACTCCATTAAAGTCAGGATAAACAGGGGACAGGAGCTGTTGTTGTCGGCACTTTTACGGCGAGTTAATGGGATGTGAACGCACTGTGACACATTTGGGAAACCCCAAGCTGACCTAGAAAGAGGCAAGGACTTCACCAGTGCTGAACAACGATCCAGTTTGGTGTTACACGGAAAGTCGTCAGTCTTTTCAATTGTATATCTTTAAGTAAAATAGATTTTTTTCTGGCCTTCCAAAATCAAGAAAAAGGCGGGAATCCC